>NW_006285613.1:388396-404720 GCF_000327345.1 Myotis davidii
TGGGGAAAACATATTTATTTTTGATAACCTTAAGAATTCACTCTGTATAAAAAGAACAACAAAAAAAAAGAATCCCTGGGAATTAGTATGATAAAATCATTAATTAAAATATTTAACTCCCTGCTGATATTCTGTAATGGAGTTGTCAGCAGAAAAACACAGCATGACTATTTTTTCCTGTAAGAAGGCTTTGCCTTCATTACACAGCACAGTCACTGAGGGATGAATGAAAGCATTTGCACTCATGCAGTTATGTGGGCCAATGGATACACACTATCTGTACAACTACTTGTTCTTCACATTCATAGGTGAAGAAACCAACACTCATTACTATATATTTAGAGCAAATAAGAGATAGACTTTCTCCCATGACATTTTAAAATGTTAAAACCAACATCAAACTATTTTCCAAAATTGCAGGGGAAAATCAGTATTCCTAGTTTAAGGTGAGACTGGGGACCAGAGGGATGGCTTAGTAGCAAAGTTAAGGTCTGGATGCCCTGGGGCATGTGCCTATGTGCCTTAGCGTCTTCACTGAAAAAGTTTTAACACATTCTCTGAAGTTGAAGTTACATGGGGCACACATGTAAAGTGCTTGGAAAAGTGCCCAGCAAATAATGATGTGCCGTAACAGCAGCTATATCATCCTGGATCTTAGAGCAGAAAGCACACTCAGGAAAGCTTCTACTCCAGGCAGCCCTCTTCAGCAGCATTAGCATCTTACATCTAAAGATGAGGTGATGTGGATTCATAAGGAGAAGGTCTAGAACTTAAGAGGATAAGCCAATTTTTCTTATGTATGTCCACTGACATGCTGCCCTACTTATCTGCTTCAGAAAATAATTTTAGAACATCTTATCTCACATAGTAGGTGTTTATCCAATATCTAATAGAGAAACAATTGTATGAGCTATTTTTTTGAGCCCTAGTTTGATACAGAATGCACCTGATTGATGATTTCAGCATAAAGACTCAGTACTATTTAAAATCTTGGTGTGAGGATTTATAATTTCTATTTTTCAAAAGGTGATTTAGCTTAAGGCAATTGAGATCCCACGGTTATAAGTGATATATTTTGGTGCGCGCGCGTGCACACACACACACACACACACACACACGAGATAAAATTAAGAAAGGTATCTCAATTAATAAAAATGGGACTTAATTGGTTTTTGGGGGGATGGAATGTTCCAGTGTGAATAGTGGTACATTTGTTTAAATTGCGAAGTTCTCAACAGCATACAGGACTTGGACCTCCACTCCCTTCCCTGTAATTAGTAACACTATCTTGTATATATGTCTAAGCTTGAACTTACCATTTGCTATTTTTGTTTTCTAAAGGTTTTTGTAAAGCTTAGTTTCCTTCTACTGACTGTAAGTCATCTTTATTTTCAGAGTGCAGTATGGTTTTATGTGCTCCTAAGTATATGTCTGCATGGGTTTTTGTATATATATGTAAAAGGTTAGCCAACCTCTGTCCAGTTCTACTACCACCACCTTAGTCAAAGTCACCATCATCTCTCACCTGGACTTTTGAAAACCTGTTTCTCTTCTTTCAATTCTGCCCCATCCAAATCATTCATCACTCAGCAGAGTAACTTTAAAAAAACCCCAAATCAGTGAAGTCATTCTACTGCTAAAGCCCTCTTTGATTTCCATCACACTCACGAGCATCTTACTCTGACTCACGAAACCCTGAGGAATCTGGCTCCCCCGTCATTCTCATGTCTCACCATATGTGACCCTCCTACACCCTATGCTAGGTTTCTCTCAATGTCTTGTCATTGCTAAGTGTTTGGCTCAGGCTCTTTCTGCTGCCAGAAGTTTTTCCCCATTTGTAGGAGCCCTCATTACATGATCTGACTTCATAATTTTCTTTTGTAGTTCTGGTCAAATTTATTTGTGTTATGTATTTATATCTTGGTTTCTTAAGTGGTAAGTATATATTTCTCTCATCAAGCTCACTTTTATATTTCTTTTAATTAATTAATTAATTGATTTAATCCTTACCCAAAGATATTTCTTTCCATGGATTTTTAGAGAGAGTGGAAGGGATGGGGAGAAATAGAGAGAGAGAAACATTGATGCGAGAGAGACACATCAATTGGTTGCCTCCCACATGAGCCTGACCAGGGCCTAGGATCGAGCCAGCAACCAAGGTACATGCCCTTGACCGGAATCAAGCCTGGGACCCTTCAGTCTGTGGGCCAACACTCTATCTACTGAGTCAAACCGGCTAGGGCACTTCTATATTTCCTTTAAATCAACCTAATAATACAAAGCTTATCCCATCCAACTTGGTTGGTAGAAAATTCCATCTTTGTCACAACTAAGGTTGTGTTTTTTATTTCTCTTCTTACAGAAGCACCTATGAGACTTATGTGAGATGGTAAGTTTCATGAAAGAAAGAACTGCTGTTATCTTTACCAATATATATGGAGCAACTAGTACAGTGTCTAGTACAAAGTAGGCATGCAAAAATTTTTGTTCAATAAATGAATAAACATAACAGGAATTAAATATTTATTGTATTCCCATTGCTGAGCACATTATTTACATAGAGCACCTATATAATAAATATTGAATAAATAAACAATAAAAGGTTGACAATGAGATGCAGCATTAAAACTTTGGATGTCATTTCACACAGCCTTGAGCCAGCTCAGTTGGTAAGATTCAACTAATTATGTTGAATGCAAGAAACTAACCTCTGATCCAATCATAGCTCAAATAACAAATGAAAATCAGCAAGGAAGCCTCCTACTCTACATTGTATGCACCTGATTCTGCTAGTTCAAGTTGATTATACTGTCTCTATCAACATTTTTGCCTTGACATGTTCGCAGTCAATTTTTGTGTAATTTCTTATACAAAATTTCAATTTGAGATGGTGATTAGAAAAGAAGTCTATGTATGGGACTGGTTAAAAGAGTAAAATTGATTGACCTAGTTAGATGAATGCTCCAACAACATGGAGTATTTTTATAAAGAAGAAATGCGAAGGACCGTTGTATTGAGGAGAGTTCGTTTTAGAATAAACACACAACAGCAGAGAGAATATGCTTTGTTGTTAAACAAATGCATGACCTAGAAAATGTATTCTTTTAATTCCTCTCTGATTTGCGCAGCAGAAAAATAAAATTAATTTTTATCTTATGGCTATCCTAGAAAAGGAACACAGATAAACGCATTTTCTCTAGTTATAGAGTGCTCTGCAAATACTCTTATTAAAGTAGCATATTTTGAAGTAACTGTTTATTCATGTACATGTAAGGTGAGATTTTGTCTTAATATTCTATTCACAGTTTCAAATACAGGGCCCAAAACTTCACTGAAATTACATGTATTTCTTTAGTATGGCTTAGCAAATATGCTCATCTTGTCAAATAATATTACCACCCTATTTACCTCTTCTGGTTCTTTTCATTTGGTCATGTGGATTCATGTGGTATCACTTCTTTATTTCAATACAGCTTTGATCCCATTCCCCTCCTTATTTTCAAATATATTACATTTCCACATGTTATAGGTTTAATGGCACAGTTATATACATATTGTTTTGTACAGCAACTTTTTAAGCAATTTAAGAGAAGAAAGGAGAAAAGATTCTTTCTGAATAAAAGTGTGCTTTTCTAATTTAATAGTCATAAGAACAACATTTAATCTCATCAGTCATATTCTCTGCATTTTATTTGTACTAATCAAATGCCCAGATCCTTATGCTGTTCTGCTTGGTTATACTATGAACTTGTAGAAAGATTGAGAGTGTTCAGTGAGTAACAAATACATGTCTACTCAGTGCTAGGTGACCATAAAATGGGTGTAGCTTTTATCTCTATAGACTTTATAATGCTTTCTTATTTAGTGTTCTCAATAATTATGATATCATTTCCCTCACCAGAAAATAATGAGCTGCAAGTCATATCTGAATATAATGGCAAAAGATACAGGAGAAAACTATAAGCAGAAGCAGCCTAGTATTTAGTGTAAAGTGCCACCTTGCTAGCCCTACCTAGTTATTCTCACTTTTTATCTTGTCATTGGCCATTCCTTTTTTTTTGAGAGAGAGAAAACAGCATTCTAAGTGATGGGTACTACTGATACCTGCAATGAGTTAAAAAGGAGTTAAATACATGCCATCGTATTTTTCATGGGTAACTAGTATGGATTTGAGATACCAGCAGGGAAAAGTAGATTAGTGAGAAAGAATGAAATCTTGAGTCTAATATTACATATTTCTGGATTCATATGTAGATGACTCTTTAACTTGCAAAGATTAAGAGACAATATCTAGTGTAAAATGTTTATTTACTTTTCTTTGTTTTTAGTTATATTCATTGAGGTATAATTTACCTCCTGTAAAATTTATGCTTTTTTAGTTTGTTTGAGAACAAATAAAACCACCATGACAGCCATTATAGGAACAGAGCATTTCCATCATCCCAGAATGCTTCTCCTGTCCCTTCTTTGTGCATAGCCTCTGTTTCCTCCCTCTGCCTTCTGTCACCACTTATCTGATATCTGCATTTATAGTTATACCTTTTCCAGAATGACACAGAAATCTTTGGATCATACAATATGTAGCGTGTTATGTCCAACATGCTGCACTTAATGCTTTGAGGTGAATGTATGTTGTTGCAGGTATAAACAGTTTGTTTTTGTCTATTGTTGAGTAGTATTCACTTGTATTATATACCATAATTTCTTTATATATTCCCCAAATTTTGGCCATTTGGGCTATTTCTAATTTTTGGAAATTATGAGTAAAGCTGATATAAACTTTTATGTGTAAGACTTTATATATATATGTGTGTGTGTGTGTGTGTGTGTGTGTGTGTGTGTGTGTGTGTGTGTATATATTTAGTAAATACTTAGGAGTGGCATTGCTGGGTTATATGGTGAGTATATATTTGATGTTATAAGAAACTGCCTGTTTTCCAAAATATCTAGCTATGCCTTTGTTACATTCCTACCAGTAATGTATGAGAGTTCCAATTGCTTCACATCCTTGATAGTTAGCACTTACCATTGCCATTTTAAAAATGTAGCCATTCTAGTAGGTGTCTCTGTGGTTTTAGTTTGCATTTCCCCAGTGACAAATTATGTTGACCATCTTTTTATGTGCTTAGTTAACACTCATGTCTCAACTTTGTTGAAATATCTGTTTAAATTTCTTAGTCCATTTTTCTAAGTTTTTAAATTACAAATGAGCTGTAAGAGTTTTAAAAATATATATTTTGGATACATTTGTTTATCAGATATGTGTTTTGCAAATATTTTCTCCAAGTCTGTGATGTGTCTTTTCATTTTGTTAATAGCATTCTTAAAGAGTAGAAAAATTTAACATTAATGAAGCCCAATTTATCAAGCTTTTTTTCTTTTTCTATAATGGCATACGATTTTTTTGGTTCTAAAAAGTTTTTCTTAACCCAGTGTCATAAAGAGTTCCTCATATGTTTTCTTCTAAAAGATGTATAATTTAAGGTTTTATATTTAGGTCTATGATTCATTTTGAGTTGATTTATGCTTATGGTGTAAGATGTGAGTTGAGCTGAATTTTTTTAAATCTTCACCTAAGGATATTTTTCCGATTTATTATTATTTTTTTAGAGAGTGTGGAAGGGAAGAATGGAGGGAGGCAGGGGAGAGAGAGAAAGGAAGAGAGAGAGACATCGATGTAAGAGACGTCGATTGGTTGCTTCTAGCATGCCCGACCAGGGCCAGGGATTGAACCGAAAACCCAGGTAGGTACCCTTGACTGGGAATCAAACCCAAGACCCTTCAGTGCATGGGATGATGCTCTAACCACTGAGGACACTGGGCCAGGGAAGCTTAATTTTTTTATATGTGTGATATCCATATGCAAAAGTAACATTTGTTTAAAAAACTATCCTTTGTCCATTGACTTACTGTGACATTTCTTTGAAAAACAATTGACTGTAGGTCCATTTCTGGACTCTACTTATCCATATTTTACACTTACACTGTCTTTGTTATTACAGGTAATATGAAATCATGCCCAAGTCTTCCAACTTTTTCTTCTTTTCGAATTTGGTTTGGCTACCTCAATTAAGAGTCAGCTTACAATTTCCATAAAACAATAGCATCTTGAAATTTTGATTGGAATTGTGTTGAATCTATCTGTTTATGGAAAATTGATATGTCAATATTAGTTATTTTAATCTCTGGACATGATATGATTTCAATTTATTTAATTTTATTAATATTTCCCATCATTTTATAATATTTAACATACAATTTTTGTAATTATTTTGTTAGATTACACCTAAGAATTTCATGTTTTATGGTCCTTGTGTAAATGTCACTATTTTTTACAATTTTTATTTCTAATTATCCACTGGTAGTATATAAAAACCTTTGATTTTTGCAGATGAACTTTCATCATTTACCCTTGCTAAATTCACTTATTAGTTCTAGCTAATTTTTTGTAGATTATTTAAGAATTTCTATTTGGCCCTAACCAGTTTTGCTCAGTGGATAGAGCATCAGCCTGCAGACTGAAGGGTCCCAGGTTCGATTCTGGTCAAGGGCATGTACCTTGGTTGCGGGCACATTCCCAGTAGAGGGTATGCAGGAGACAGCTGATCAATGTTTCTAACTCTCTATCCTTCTCCCTTCTTCTCTGTTAAAAAAATCAATAAAATATATTTAAAAAAATAATTTCTATTTAGATGATCAAGTTATCTCTGACTAAAAGTGATTTTCCCTTCCATTCTTAAATTTATGTATTTTATTTCTTGCCTTAAGTCAATAATTAGGATCTTTAGTATAATATTGAATGGAAGTAGTAGGAGCAGAGGTACTTGCCTTTTTTTCTTTAATAAGTGTATTCAATTAAAAGTATGAAGATAATAAATAATATCAGAGTTGTGTCAAAAACTTTAAGTTCTAGTCCCAGATTTCAATGAATATCCCGAAGTGAGAAGTGTTATTTAATATCAAAAAATATCACATTTATAGTAAAAAATAGAATATTAGATTTCTTTATAGTACTTTGTATTTATATGAAAGAAACAGAGAAATGCTTGACAATAGATTAAGCTTCCAGATCCATAGATAACATTTAAGGATGTATCCATATAGTTATACCTATTATTCAAAATTACTTAAATTTTATTGCTTAGTCACATATTGTTTATACATTAAAAGATTCAGATAATTATGAATCTTTTAAAAATCATATTTTGCTGTAAAATAATACTAGTTATCTACTTGCACAGTCTTTGTGAAACCTTCCTCTTAAGATTACAGTTAGTGGGTGACAAAGAATACATGTATCACATTATAAATTATAACAGCTTTATATTTTGAAAATTATCTTTACATGTGTTTAAAATGTGAGAATTAATTCATTAGATCTGGTTGTTTTGGGGTAAACTAATACAATAAAAAATATCTTACTCTAAAGGGTTATAAACAGCCTTTAGATTATGTGACCATACCAGTGTATACTGAATCCTCCATGGATTTTAATAAACAATTCCTAAACCATTGGCAGTTCAATAGGGAATTATTAAAAATATATATATTAATGTGGGTCTTTCTTTTCATACTTGCTTGAATTTGACCTAATTTTTTTTTCCTCTTTCAGCTAGAGGAATCTATTACCTCAGGAAGATATAGATTGTAATAAATAGAAAGGTAAAAATAATCATTTTCAACTTTTGATTGACAAAATAGTATCTTACAGCTCATGGAAAAGAAATAGTTCTGAAAGCCTTGCTATAATAGAAGAAAATACTGTCCTAAATTTTAAAAGCTTTTCTTTACATATTAATCATAAAACTTGGTGATCTGAACTGAGATTTTTTTTAAGCCATGGTTAATAAGAATTCAAGATATGCCCAGATTTAAAATGAAGAGTCTTTTTTAAAAAAATATATATTTCATTGATTTTTTTACAGAGAGGAAGGGAGAAGGATAGAGAGTTAGGAACACTGATGAGAGAGAAACATCGATCAACTGCCTCTTGCACACCCCCTACTGGGGATGTGCCCACAACCAAGGTTCATGCCCTTGACTGGAATTGAACCTGGGACCCTTAAGTCCACAGGCCGATGCTCTATCCACTGAGCCAAATCAGTTAGGGCAAAATAAAGAGTCTTTTAAAAATTTGTTTAAATAAAACATTTTTTACTTTAATTCGTTTTTTGTGAGAATTAAGTTTTCTTAACAAAGAGTCACCATCAGTCTTTATAACTGATGTATAAAGAAGTACAGAGAAGGCAGAGACCCAGAGAAAAATGAAAATTGGATGAATTTTCTTCCTGGCCCCTCAAAGAAGCAGTAGTCTTCAGACTCAGCTTCCCTTTCTCCAGTCTTTATCCTTCAGACCTTGCCTTGGGTGTGAGCCCTAAGAAAAAAGAAAACTCCAGGGGGACTTAGGGATCTCAGGGAGGAGATTACCACTCAGGGAGTCCCATTCCAACATCCAACACAGAGCAGCTGCAGATGAAGGAACCCGTGTTGTGGTGAGTTTAGGCAGAAAGAAGGCCTACAATGATGTCCCTGAGTAAATCTCAACTCTCAAGCGGATTGTGTGGATTCTGCCAATTCAGTGGTGGCTGAGGGGTTATATAGAATCAGGGAGGATAAAATTAAGCTGATAGCTGCAGCGTGGACCCATAAAACAGCTGCAGCTACACAGAAGGACATCTGCAGAGCCAATGAGGGGAAGATGGGCCAATAGTGAAAAGTGGCTGATGTCTTTGGGGATAATTAGCATGCTTTGCCCAGGCTGAGGCAGCAATTCACAATGTGTATCAGCCGTGGACACGTCAGCACTAAAGGCCATAGCAGATTCCAGAGACAAACGAGACATTTATTCAGCGGGACAGCATTTGAACCTGTGATAATGCAATGCCATGAGAACATTAGCTTTTCTCTGTACCCAGGTACCGTCTTGGGAGTAGGCAAAGCTCAGAGGCCCTTGAAGAAGAAAAAGTCTGGGAAGATGAAACTTTGAGCTGGCCTCATATTTATCCAAAAGAGAATGAGTTCCTTTAGTTAGAAGGTTTCAACAATTCCTTTCAGCCTGTCATCAGAGGGAAAAGCACTCAGAAACAAAATGAAATACGGTTTGAATGAGAAAGAAACTGTTTTTGCACTTTGGAAGTGTTATGTGTGAATTCCCATTCTATTCCACCCTTACAGATAAAAACATCAGTGTTTCAGAACAGAAAGTTTGCTTCATGCTTACGGCATGCGGTGCTGACCCTTTCAGCGATGGTACTACACGGAACGCTTGACTTCTTGGCGAAGACAAATACTGTGCCCCACCCGCCTCGCACATCTAGCTTACCAAATTTGGAGTTAGAAACTCTGGAAAAGTTTTGAAATTGGCCTCTACTTCAGTGAAAAATATATTTTGTGTAACATGATGAGTCAATCACAGTGTACATTTTTGAATAGTAAAATATTATCTTTATAATAAAGTAATCTATGTGTCATTGAGGGCAAATTTTAAAAGTATAGAATGGGGTTTATGTGGCTTTAATTTCGATGATTGCCTGAGATGGTCCAATTGTACCTGCCAGCATCAGTTAAAAACAAAATACAAACATGTTTAGGGGGAATGTTCCTGAATGAATGTATTATTTGTGTTACTGAGGGCAAATTTTAAAAGTACAGAACGGGATTTATGTGGCTTTAATTTAGATGATTGCCTGAAATGGTCCAATTGTACCTGCCAACATCAGTTAAAAACAAAATAGGGGGAATGTTCCTGAATGAATGTATTATTTGTTCAGAACAAAGCAGGACTGGTTCCTCTTGACTGTAAAGGTATTCTTACTTCCCCTTGATGCTCACAATTCATGTCATAGGGCGATTTATAAGTGGGTCTGCATGGAGATATTCTACAGTTTGGGAGTATAATTTGCCACCTGATTTTTAGGCTTTCCTCACTATCCATACCAATTTTAGTTTCAATATTTCAAAGGAAATTAGCATATATGCCAGAGTAATTCAAATGTATTATTTATCCTTAGATATAAGCATAGAGCATGAATCAGATAGACTTAGGTTTAGAATTAAGGAAGAATGTCTTAACTCCTGACAATCATTGACCGATAGCAATGATTCTTAAATTACTGTCACTAGGCCAGCAAGCTTCACCTGGGGACATAATATAAATTTCTCAAAGCAGTTGATGTAGTGGTAGTTTCAGTTTGGTCACTTTTGAATGTAAGTATATGTGATACACAAAGTATTAGAGAGTAAATCACAGGCCCGAAATGGGCTCACTTGTACTAAAAGCGCATGGTACCAAACGTAGCTTTAAAACCTGATCTAATTGCAGTTTCAACCTCTCCCTGAAATGTATGAGTCTGGAGTTTTCTGGTGAAGCACCAGTCAGGGAATCTGTCATGTGGGCCCTCTCCAACAACCATAGAAAGAAGAGGTCATGGGCATGATGGAAACCCTTCCCTTTCTCTTCCACCCCCTCCAAAGAGACTCCCCAGCCAGTGAGGTCAGAATTTAAAACAGTCCTTTCTTTTCTTTTGTTAATAGCAGCCTTGCTCCACCCTTCTCCCTATAAAAGCATTGCATTTTGTAAAACCTCCCAGAGTGCCCTTCTAGTTAGTTGCCAGATGGGATGCTGCAGAATTCATAAATGGCTTAGTAAAGCCAATTAGATCTTCAACTTCACTTGGTTGAATTTTGTTTTTTAACAAAAACAATAAATATATAAATTTATTTAGAACAGTGCTTTGTACTTAGCATAATATTGTAAAAAGTGGTAGCTTTAAATGCGCATCTGTTTCTTTCAGGTGATATTGGTGGGTTGCTCTCTGTATCCCCACCTGTTACCGGTGATGTCACGAAGAAATGAATTTTCTGAGACTCACATGGGAGAACGAGTGATATTTATTTGCATGGAATTAAACCCCTGCGTTCCGTGGTTCCATCTCCCTCCATCCCACTAAGGGAAAGTCCCATTTCATCTTCAGCAGAGCTAAGATTAAAGCCTTTGCCCAGAGTTTCCCTCCATATTTGCACAATTAGTCCAGCATCAGTCAAGCTTAGCTTGTGTTCCCAGCTGCAGTCCATTGCATGTGGGGTCCGCATGGTTATCGGCCATGTGGCTTTTAGGGCCACATGGCAGGCTAGGACATGGGTGAGTGCAAAGAGGCAGCAGCAAAGCCGGGGGAACACAGAGAGAATTCCTTTGTCAGCAGCTTATAAACCTTATAAAACTTCCCACACTTGCAGCTCACAGTGGCTCCACCGTCTGTAGTCAATTATCTTTGTTCCCAAGTCAGATTGATAGACAAGTATTTTCCCTATGTCACCTCCACTTTACTATGCATGTGCCCATCTTCCTCTTTGTTGGACCCCTTCCTCAGTGATCTGCAGGGAATGGAGCAGTGTCTCCCTGAAGAGTGTAAATTGTAGCTTCCTGGTGAAGCTGCCCAGATGGCCATGCTTATAATACCTGGCCTCCCCTTTGCTCCTTTCCCATTATTACTACTGTCTAGGTAATTACAACAGTAACACGGGCAACATGCTAACCAGTGTTTATACATTATTTGTGTAAATAACTAATCTTTATAACAAACGTAAAGTATCTTTTCAAATGTCACATTATTAGCAGGTGATAAGTCAGCTGTAAGTCTGTACTTCAATTATAGCCTTACCTCCTGAGTTAATTTATTTAAGTGCCATTCTAGCTAGGGGATTCATTAATGACTTTAGGAAGATCTTACTTTGAAATATTAGTCTCTTAGTAATAGTCAGTGTGTCGATAATGGCATGTATTTGGTTAATGTGGTAATACACTTTGGAATAAAGCCATTGAAGAGGCAGCTCATCATTAGCAGCATTTATATTTATGATGTGTTTAAATATCTCTTACATCACCTATCTTTGGTATTAAATTCCTCTTCATGATGTGAGCACTTTTGTGCTATTACTTTTCCCATGACTCTATTATATACCAGTCCTCATAACTAGACTAAGAGAGGAGCATGCAACAAGAATGCTATTTAAGTCGGTAATTTGCTAGAGCAAAATCTTATTACATTATTTCAGAAAGGATCTTCCCTTGAAAATTTGAATTATGCTACACTATGGCTATCTCAACAGAACCAAGAAAGCTGACTGCAAAGCTTACTATGGAAAAAGGTAAGAAACAACCTGATTTACTTTTCCTGATCCCCCTCCCCCCAAATTCAGGAAATGATAATCCAAGGTACCTATGTAAATTAGGTTCCTGAACCAAATTTCAAATTGTGAGGGGTGTGTGTGTGTGTGTGTGTGTGTGTGTGTGTGTGTGTGTAGGCTTCCCAATATCAACAAGCAACTGGGTATCTCTTTGGCCCCTTCAGTGTGGCTCTTCCACAAAATACTGACTTCTTTGCATGGGCCAGAAGTTTCAATCACAATGTATACGTATGCCTGCACATGGTATTTTGTGGAAGAGCCACACTCAAGGGGCCAAAGAGCTGCATGTGGCTCACGAGCCGCAGTTTGCCGACCACTGGCTCAAACCATTGGCTATTAGTGATTAATTCCAATTCCAATTCTTCTCCCCTCTCAGGAAATCACAGGGTGGGACTGAAAGCTCCAACCCTGTATTTAGGATTGGTTCTCCTGGCAATCCGCCCCCATCCTCAGGTGCTTTGGAAAAGTCAACTCATAACATAAACCCAGCTGTGGTGGAAAGGGCTTGTTATCAGTAACAAAACACCTATTTTACCTTTATGGCTCAGAAGGATTTTTTAGGTACTGAGAACAGAGACTAAATATTATAACAAAAGATGCTCCCATTGTTCTTACTGCTCAGGAAATTTCAAGGGTTTTGGGAGCTGAACATTTATGAAGACCAAATATAGGACTGTGAGGGCTGAAGGATATGTGGGTAAAGAAAGAGAGAATCAAGCATGAGGCAATAGTATAGAAACAAGTGTCATCAGACCAGCCCTGCGGGCTTCTGAATAGAAAGACATGAGGACTTTGGAGAATTTTTTTGAGTTCCTGGAATGTAGGAGCAGGAACCAAGAGCCCAAGAAATTGAAGCCAGGAGGGAGGAGGGCATTCTCCAGAGTGATGAGCTAGCACGGACAGGTCTCTTTATATTTAAAAGTGACATTAGAATTTAAAGATGGGGCAAGGTGGGAAGAAAGACCAGCTTGTCAACAATAATATTACAAAAAACAGTTACATCTTCACAACAGGATGATTTGACAGGTCATAAAGAAGATGAAGTCATACTGGAAGAAGCTGTGTTTCCTGTAATTGTTTTCTGGTTTAGAATAAGGTTGGAGAGATGGGCACCCAATTGACCCTGGCTATTGAGGAATAAGGAGGTGAAGGATAATGATACGTGGCTAGAACCAAGGAATTACCAGTTAGTTCACTTTATAGTAAAAAAAAAAAAAAAAGAATCACTGTATTCTACCTAAATGGGGACAAATGAAGCCTTTGAAACCAAATTTTAGTGCGAAAATCCTATTAAATTTTTAATTTTTCTGGTTTGGCAGAATTCTCTAAATGATTTAGGTTTTGCTTTTAACTGCATATGACATTTGTAAAAATCCACTTTGCATTTAAATTCTTTTTTTGTGATATATTAATTTAATGAAATACTTTACTTGAAAAATAATTGGTTGTCTTGCTGTGTTTCTACCTCAAATTTGAGAAACAATAATCCTAATAGTAGCTGAAAATGAATAAATGCATATTGTATGGTGTGTTAGTGGAAAAAAGTTAAGTGCAATCCCCTAAATTAAAATGCCCCATTGTGCTTTTATAAAATACTAGAGGCCCGATGCACGAAATTTGTGCAGGAGTAGGCCTTCGCAGCCCTGTCATCCAGACTACTGTCGGGTTGATTTGCATATTATGCTTTTATCATTATAGATACATTGTTCAATGGAAATACATATATTATTATATAAGTCATAGAAATGTGTCTATTTCTAACAAAGTTTATATTCTTTTAAAGGTTTTTCATTGAGGAAAATTATGAAATAATTATATTAATGACTAATTTAACAAAGTAGTAAAGATAGATATTAATTTTTAATTTTCCATGACTCCTTATTTTGCTCCAATAGTTAGCTTCATGGGACCAAATAATATGTTAATTAGGACAAAATAAATATTTTTAATTATGTATAAAGCCTGTGTAATTAGAATAATTAAAATAATGGAAATGAAATTTAATCCCCATATTATAGTCTGTTTAAAATTATATATATATCTTATGTGCCCCAAATAAGTAATCTTGTACAATTTAATTTTGACATTACATGTGTCAAAACCAAGGAAGTTCATTTTTTACCAGTAAATGTGTTAAGTGATCACCTCAAATTTTGAAAAGTTGGTACATGGGGAAAAAAATATCACTGTTTTGGTCATTTATTTTTTTTTTAGAAAATAGTTCTAATGCTAACTCTTTTTGTTCACAATGTCCTATTTTCAGACTGTGTAGAATAAAAAATGAATTTAGGTCAAAAGCTATTTTGAAAATCAAATAGGGACACTAATTCCCTCATAGAATCAAAACTAGTTGTGAAGTGAACCAGTTTACCTAAATGTTGAGTGGGTGGCATACATTTCTTTAATTCAGGTATTATAGCATTGATGGTACTTTCAGTTGCAGATTATGTACATTTCAAAAAAATTTCATCACATCACCTCCTAATTTGATGTTTCTTTCTTTATAACTCTCCTTTTAACTATAGAATAATTTGCTTTCTTAAGAGGCTAGGCTGTATACATCAGAAATTCAGACTATAATTTTTTTTACAAACTATTCAATTCAATAAAAATATTAAACTGGTAGTTTAATTCCAAAAGTTTTGGTGAATACCTATTAATAATTATTGTGACATATACAATGATACAAAATATATACTCATTGCACATATGCAAAAACATGCATCCTAAAAAGAAGAAAATAACAACTTTTCTACTGTCAGATTTAAAAATTAGAATTATTTACAACAACTTTTTTATAAAGATCAATGTTTCAAAGATGTATTTGTTGTTTTAATCCCTACTTGTCAAATTCTATCTTCATCAAATACAAACATACACATGTACTTTTTTGCAAATAATGGTATGCTTCAATCCACCATCACTAAGTAGGTTATTACATTGCTTTGGAAATGGGGACGGATTTATTCTCACCAATTTTCACACTCCTTTTGGTCAGTGTTTCCAGGTGAAATGGCTGGAATTAAGTGGGCAGCACAGGTTCAGACTAATAATAGCTAGCACTTACATAGTCCTTACTGTGTGCCAGGCACTGTGAAGCTTTCTTCTCCTTTAATTTTAATTTTGAAGTACAGTTGATGACTTTAAAGCTCGTTTCACACATGAATGCAGTTTAATTTTCAGAACAACCCACAAAGATGCGTACCATTACTGTTCCATTTAACATAGCTACCTGGCACTCTCCGCCTTTGAGGGCGTGAACACCACAGCACGAGGATAACAAGGAGGCTTCAGTGAATAGGAAGCCCCAGTGCTTGCTAGGGCTGCCTTGGAGCCCAGGCAGCTGTCCTGGAGATTTTGAGGCTTCATCCAAAGGAAAAGAGGCTACAGTGAGTAGCAACAGTAACCAGGATATATGCAATCCTGGTTAGAGGGTAAAATGTCTTAATTCCAATAATTATGAAGAGTCCTCAAACTTAATATGTAGCATTAATCAAATTCTCCCCTTACCTCAATTTGCCTTTCAGAAATCATGTACTTATACTATTCTGCCTCGGTAGGTTATCAGGACACAGTATGTTTCTAATTTAAAGTCTTGTAAATGAAGGTATCACCCTATATAATAAAAGCCTAGTATGCAAATTGACCAAACAGTGGAATGACCAGTTGCTATGATGTGAAATGACCATCAGGGGCCAGACGCTCAATGCAGGAGCTGCTCCCAGCCTGCAGGCCCCAGGCCAGCCAAGGCAGCTGCCAGCAGGGGCCCCCTGATTGCCCCGCTGGTCGCCCTGCAGAGGGAGGCAACTGGTGGGGTGATTGGGGGGCAGGGCCGGTGAGTGGGCAGTGCCAGGCTGGCCAAGGTAGGTGCCAGGAGGGGCCCCCTGATTGTCTTGCCAGTCACCTGACAGATTGGCCCTGATCGCCGGCCAGGCCTAGGGGGTAGGTGCCAGGAGGGGCTCCCTGATTGTCTTGCCAGTCACCCTACAGATCAGCCCTGATAGCCGGCCTGCCTAGGGATCCTATTCACGCACGAATTTTGTGCACTGGGCCTCTAGTGTATTATAGAATTTTACTCTTGAAACTGATTTAATTAACCAATGTAACACCAATAAATTTAATAAAAAGGTAGATTATG
>NW_006285613.1:404741-406042 GCF_000327345.1 Myotis davidii
CACTCCTGCTGCCTCTATTTACACTTAGTTACACAGTAACTGTCCCCCAAGCAGGTTTTACAGCCACAGATTGCTTCCCAAGTGTTGGTATGAGCAGAGCATTAGCAATGAGTTAACTTCAAAATTATTCAGCACCTGGGCCTTAGGGTTGCCAAGAACCATGGTGTGTTTTTGACTGATGGCTGAAATTCTGGAGCAGATGACAGATAATAAGGAACAAGAGAAGTCCTGTGCTGACATCATATGAGGCAGGTGCTAAAATGACTAATGAGACAATATCACATATAATACTTTTAACTCAGCAAACATTTCTGTTCCATGGGGATAACTGAAAAGGGGAAAACCCAAGCAAATTTTGAAGTCTAATCTTTAAAGGTAGGATAGAAATTCAGAAGTTTCCTCATCTTGATACCTGTATGTGGTTGTGTGAGCATTTAGTTTATTGCACATTTATTAATAGATAAGAGGAGGTTGTCTGGTCTGAACACAGTAACAGTCTCAAATTTCACTGGTCCTCAGAGGAAAACAGAACAGCAGGCATTTTTGCACTATTTGCACTAAGCGTTAGTGATTGCTCTCTGTGGGGACAGATTTATAACTATTGCTCCCAGACCACCCATGGCTGTGAAGTGCTGGGCATCAAATAATGATTTCTGGGCACCGTTCATTAGTAAGGGATGCTGGTATTTACCATCCTCATTCAGCTCCCCAATTTCAACCTATTCTTTCATATTTCTGTGCCTTTATATAGAATTTCCTTACCTACAAATACCCATCTTTCTTTTTTAAAATTTTCAATAAAAATGTCATTAATGATTCAAAAAGAAAGACTAATATTGAAAGGCCAACTAAAATGGAGACTTTCCTCTTAAATCTGGCAATAGCCTTTGCCTTCAAATCTCCTCTACCCTATATAGTAAAAGGGTAATATGCCTCCCAGCACCGGGATCAGCGGAGCCATGAGGCCTCCAGGCACCGGGATCAGTGTGACAGGGGGCAGTGCCCAAACCCCCTAATCACCCTGCGGCTCCGTGTGTGACAGGGGGCGGGGCCACAACCTCCCTATCTGCCCTGCTCTGTTCATGACAGGGGAAGGCGCCCCAACCCCCTGATCGCCCTTCAGCTCTGTGTGTGACAGTGTGCGGCCCCCCAACACCCCCCACCCCCCTGCTCCACAGACCCTGCTCTGTGTGTGACTGAGTAGAGCCATAACCTCCCCATCGGCCCTGCCCTGAGTGTGAGAGAGGCGGTGCCCCAACCCCCTGATCGGCCCTGCTCTGTGGGTGATAGCGGGGGGCACC
>NW_006285613.1:406335-419179 GCF_000327345.1 Myotis davidii
ATCTATATATCTATATAGATATATCTATATCTATATCTATCTATCTATCTATCTATCTATCTATATATATATATAGAGAGAGAGAGAGAGAGAGAGAGAGAGAGAGTGTATTTGGTTAAATGTGGGTCTGGTATTTGGCAACTGATTTGCTCCAAAGACCTACAGCAAAAAAGAAGGATGTAAATAGCAGAATATTTAAAAATATATTTACTAGATATAATAAGTCTGCCATTTACATGAAGATTTTTATTTCCTTCTACATACAAATTGTGGTTACCTATGCTTACCACTTTTCATTAGCAGGTAAATGAAGATAAAAGCTCAATCTAAAAATGGTTTGTTTTCAAATTTAATTGTTTCATGAGGCTGGAGTTTTTCTGTCTCATTGGAGAAGGGGAGAGAAGGACATTTCCCTGTGTTCTTTTGCACTCCGTCAGGATATAGCTTTTTTTTTTATGAAACCATCTTGAAAATATAGGCCAGAATTTCAGCTTTACATTATAAGTCATGACACACTTTTGTTAAGTATGTCCCTGCCTTGATTTCCTTCGGAGAATTGTCTAGAAAACTACTTTTACTGGCATATTTCCTCTCTCACAGCACCCTCGGGAATATTGCCGCATGGAGATGGGAAGGTAATGACCCCATGTCTTCTTACCATTGTTAGAAAAGGATTCTCGCCCTAACCAGTTTGGCTCAGTGGATAGAGCATCGGCCTGCGGGCTCAAGGGTCCCAGGTTCGATCCAGTCAAGGGCATGTACCTTGGTTGCGGGCACATCCTCAGTGGGGAGTGTGCAGGAGACAGCTGATCGATGTTTCTCTCTCACTGATGTTTCTAGTTCTCCCTTCCTCTCTGTAAAAAATCAATAAAATATATTTTTTTAAAAAGAAAATGATTCTCAAAGACGTTTAATTACAAGAACCCCTACTCATATACAAACAAACACTTCCTCACTTAGAGTCTAGTGCTGTCATTGGGATCATGTTCATAACATTCCTAGACTTTGGGGCCAACTGTAGAGCAGACGGTGTCTACTGGACTAGGAGCAGAGTCGCTGAGCCATCCTCCTCCTGACGGGCCAGACCACGGTCCTGGGGGTTCTTCATTTTCCCACTTTTAGCAGCTGGTGATTTGCTCTCAAGTCGCAAGAAACCGCAGACAAGCAGCTTCTTTTCTCCCCCAGGCAAAGCAGTCTTCTCTCCTCTGAAATCTTTTTCTGAGCTTTTAAAAAATTTCCAAGAATATCACATTGGAAGAAAGAGAGGTTGGGATTTTATATATTCCTTTACTGCTTGCACAGCACATGCCCACATTGAATTCCCATAACCTGTGAAAGAGATATCATTAGCAGTCACTAAATTGGCTATAAAAGCCCTCACACTGATTCTTCCAGTGGTCATGTCCTTACGAACTCCATTCCTCTCTTTGAAGACTTGCTTTCTCTTCCCCTCCCTCGACAAGTGTTCCCAAATCATCGTATTCTTTATTATTCTGACTCTCTGGTTTAACAAGTGTTAATGGTTGATTGTGTGAACCAAACCAATCAAGGCCTCCTTGGGAGTTTTATTTTTTAATATCAGGTGTGTGCGTGGTGGGCAAGTCAACAAGCGGATATGAAGTAAGGCTAGAGCTGCTGACAGCCATATCTCAACCATGTGGCATAAGTCCGTTCAGAGAGTGAAATGAGTGTGCAGAGAGAGGCTCAGGTAAACGTGGCAGAAAGAGAGGAAGACTCCACCTGAAGTTTGGGTATATGAGCCAATTAATTACCTTTTCTATATTGAAGCCATCAGTACAACACAAGGGAATTCAGACAATATTTCTCTCCAATCTAAGCTTGAGATATGGAAATCGTGTAAATATTAAGTGATTTTTTCCGATATGTTAAAATATGTTCTGTTTTTCTCCCTTTTAGAATTGTTTCTATTGCACTGCTCTTTAATGTTATGCCATTAGGGTAAACTGAAGGAAGTTACGAGAATAAAATTCTCATTATTTTGATCCAAGGCTCTTTCAACCTGTTTATTCCTAACATTGAGCATTGCTTCCGTCTGTAGCTAAGGAGAGATTATTGGGAAGGTGGATTTCTCACGTGTGAAGGTAAGGAAACACATGGCAACATAAGGAGAAACCAGGGTTATCCAGAATAATAAACTTATTTGTATCTTCATTACATTACAATTTTATAAGGGGTTTTACTTTCCTCTTTGTTTGACTGATGGAACAAAGACATAAATTTTCAGCTTACCTTTAGCAAGTGCACAGAACTGAAGAGTATCGATTTTCTACTGTCCCTCATACCTCTAGTTTTATTAATTTTTGTGTATTTGTTTCTTTTGCCTGCCCAAACATATTGATTTCATTCTTTTTTTTACATTACATGCTTTTTTTATAAATAAACAATCAAATTCATAAATAAAACAAAAACAATGTATAATTAAATAAATGACTTGTATTGTAGTAGACTAGCTTGGTATGCTGTCTCCCAAATTTTTATGAAATACAATCGAAAGCCCTGCTTTGGTGATACCTTCAGTTAAAGATAAAGAAAGATCGTATATGAGATCTCTTTCCTTCAATGGGTCAGAAGAATCTGCATTAGTAGTACGTCCGTGCAATGCATATATTGAGATTTTTAGATAATATGCCATGTGTTTTGCTCTCTCAATAAGAAATCCATGAATCGTCACTATTGTGATAAGAAAGGACTTTGGCCCCTCATACTCTGCTGCTACTATTAGAAATGGTGATTAGGAGAAACACTGATTTGAAAAACAAACATCCACTCCCTAATTTTCTAAGCCATCATCACTAGGAGAAGCTGTGTGTCGAATCTTTCTGCCAGCATATAAGATCATCAACTTTTCTTTTAACCATTCAAAGACCACATCTATTAGTAGGTAGTATACAGAGGAATAGTGCATCTTGGGATGCTTAGATACCTAAGTAAAAGTTTTACTGCCTCTGTTCTCCTTCTCAGAGCATATTTCTTCTGGTCATTGTCCAACTAAGGATGAGTAACTCTTGGATCACAAGCTTACCTCTGGACCATTGGCCATGTGAGGAGGAAGGACATATGGGACAAGGCATCAGTGAATAGCAGTAGGGCTTGTGAACAGGTATTTCACCTCATAACAAGGTTTGGGCACCGCGGACAATGATCACCTAGTTCATTACTAAGGCTTAGCTCATTTTTTCCTGTTTCTTCCTTTAAATTATGACATTTTAAAATGGAAGATTTTACCTTTCTGTGAGTTTGCCTTTATCCTTTATGTTTTTACATAAAGTATTCTAATTTCCTATAGGCCATATAATTATCACTTAAATTTTCTCTTTGATCCACTAGTTTTTAGGAAAAGATTTTTAAATCTTCAATTAATATGTTTTAAATTTAAACATTTGAAATTAATTTCTAGGTATTGTAATTAAGGCATAGTCTGAATACGATATTGAAATAAATTGTCGCCGAAACCGGTTTGGCTCAGTGGATAGAGCGTCGGCCTGCGGACTGAAAGGTCCCAGGTTTGATTCCGGTCAAGGGCATGTACTTGGGTTGCGGGCACATCCCCAGTGGGAGTTGTGCAGGAGGCAGGTGATCGATGTCTCTCTCTCATCGATGTTTCTAACTCTCTATCTCTCTCTCCCTTCCTCTCTGTAAAAAGTCAATAAAATATATTTTTTAAAAAAAGAAAGAAATTGTCTATATTGTGTTTTGTAAATAAATAAGAAAATAAATAAATGAAACAAAACCAATAAATTTGTAAATAAATGATTTGCATTGCAGTAGACTAGCTTGATAGTCTTTAACTTCTGTTAAATTCATTTGAAGGTTCATAATAAAGGCAGAACCATTTATTTTATAAATCTTACCAATTTTGTTCCACATATCTTAATGTAATATTATTTGTTGCTTCTAACTTTACATTTATTTTACTATTATTGTGTATTATAAACTTTATTTACATAAATTATTCTTTGTCTTATTTAATACATTTTACATCAAAATTTACTTTGTTATGACTGCTAACGTTTTTTACATGTGCTTTATTCTTTTTATTTTTAAACTTTTGAGGCATATTCTTTTAGGTGCTTTTTTAGGATATAGTTGAAATATTTAGAAAACTAAGTCTAGTATACATTTTTAATTGTCAGTTTTAAAATTTATTTTTATAACTAGAGAAAACATTAATGAATATCCACTCATTCTTTGACTGGGGAAGTAATCACTAGAGAGAAATTGATGAAAATAATTACAAAAGAAAGGACTAATATATTAGAATGCCTAAATGTTAAAATATGTACTTGGTAACAAAAACAACAAAAAACAAGTTCTTTGAAAATAGAGAAACCACTGAAAACTGTGACCAAAATAAAATGAAACTAAGCACAAATATAAAATATTATAAAATTTATAAAAAGTAGGAAAATTTTATAACTGGAAATGTGGAGAGGAGGGGAAAGAATTAAGGATTCACCATGGATAACGTCATGCCAACAAATTTGAAATGGACAGATATAGAATGCTCCTGTGCAATAGTGGAAAGATTTCAATAGCCCATCAAAGTGATATAATTTTAATACAATTGTCATTGTCTCCAGTTATAAATTATTTTTAAATTTTAAATAAAAAATAAATCAATAAAAACAATTATGAATTTTTCTAGTTTTTCTTTGCTCATCAGCGTATCTGAAGTGCAAATAACAATCTCAATGAAACTAAGTGCACAGTAATTACTAGTTACATGAATGCATGAATAAATATGGCTTGCCCAATCTGGTATTAGAAATATAGTGAAAAGGCACAGGAATTAAACAACATGGTGCTGGTGTTACTGATGTACCTAAATTTTAGGTATGGACATTCAATAGAACATGGAATAAGCTTATTAGAGTAAATAGAATAAAACAAAACAGAACAAGTATTTTTAAGAATAAGGCAAGTCTTTAATATTATAGGGAGGATCTATGAATTACTGGTAAGTAAAAAAGCAGTTAATATTTTATAGCATACTAATGACAAATATTCGAACTTTTATTTAGCATATATTAGGCATTTTCCTAAGTGCTTTTCTAAATTGATTTTAACAGCAACCTTATGAAGTAGATATCATTTTCTCAATTACAGATAGGAAAAGAGAAACACAGAGAGGTTAAGTTACCTATAATTTACAGATGAGATTTAAACCTGGGCAAATTGTCTCTAGACAAATGGGCATGCTTTTTAAAAAACCATATTGTCTATATTATCCATGGTGAATCCTTAATTCTTTCCCCTCCTCTCCACATTTCCAGTTATAAAATTTTCCTACTTTTTATAAATTTTATAATATTTTATATTTGTGTTTAGTTTCATATTAGCTATATTGTCTTGCATTTGTGTGCATGTTTGAATAAAGATACTCATATAAATATAGAAATAATGCAAACTTATAGAACATATAATAAATATTAATAGCTGTCTCTTGCAAGAGAGAGAGATTTTAGGGAACACTAATTTTATTGTGTTGAATTTTATTCAAAGATTATGTAATAGAACTAAAAGAAAATCATGTACATTTATTTTTTGGGGGAAAAGAGAAGCCTTTATTTTCAATAAATGTGATTGAACAACTATATATGCTTATAGGAGAAAATAAACTTAGAACCTTAACCTACATTATAAACAAACATAGCGTTTGGACAGTCAGGAATATAGACGAAAGTTCAAATGTCTAGAAAGCATTAAAAAGAATGTCAGCCCAGAGGCCAGGCAGGGAGGAGCCAGGATGTGAGCTAAAGGCTGTTCCCAAGAGGCAGGTGAAAAGTCTACTGACTAAGAAGGCAGGTGGTTCTGGAATGAACAGGAGTCTAACCACACCTGTGGGGCCCCACATAGCCACACACCACAGTCGATATAATATGCACCAAGTCCTACCAAACACCTTAAGTCAGCTTGAAAGGCTTAATTTCACCGTGCCTGTTCACTCAACTTGTGACCCCCAAACCAACCCTGTCACTGTCATCTCCTGGCTAGTGGCAAGATTTTAGTTACTGCACTTACTCAGATTATCTTTTTTAAAATATTGACTTTATCAGATCAAAGAAAACTTTCTGCAAATTAATTTAGGTTGGGTCTTCACAATTTGATTATAATTCAATGTAAAAATATTTCCCTACTTTCACCTTAAGTCTCTCTTCTTTCTGCACTCTCTCCAGATCTTGACAGTGTGAGATGTCTATTTGTGGATTTGAAAGGAATCATCCTGGAGCAGAAGAGATGCTTTTCGCCACCAGAGGCGGGACTCTGCACTGCTGGAAAGAGAACACCTCAGCACGATAATTTTACACTCCGTGAGTAGGACACAGGGAGTCAGAAGACATCTGGAAATCTATAAATAACTGCTTAAATTTTCTACTCTGTTCTCTCTAGAAACCTTTCTCCTTATTACTAAATATTTATTGGCATTTATATAAAATTATGAATTGAAGCGAATAGATTTAACTACTGTTTAAATGAAGTCACCTCTTATATTTTTCTGTAGGGTAAAGGGTCAGTGATTGGAACTTAAAGCACCTTGAGAACTATTATAATTTTGACTCACAATCAAGGGCTGCCAGAGATAACTGCTCCAACTCTGAGAAACATTCCAAATCCTAGAGATGAGCTAAAGGAAGAAGTAAATGAATGAAAGTTTCAGAGTGACAGCTCAAAAAATTACAAGAGTGGAAGAACATGGAAGGACTCATCATCAGTGGAAATCAATCACTGGCATTCATTAGGTTCAGTTTCTAGAACTCAACCAGTGTCCCCATAATGAAGCATTTACTCAGCTGCTCTGTGTTGAACACCATGTATGATCAAGAATATATATAATTTAAACACTTAAATTTGTATATGTACACATGTGTACATATGTGTATTCTATAGTTTGCCTGAGGCACAGTCTACATATTTCACTTTCAGGGAGATAGAAATCTCCACAAATAGCCAAGAAAGTTCTCCCCCATTTACTAATCTGGAAATTGGTTCATGAGAATGAAATGCTTAAATGAGGACTTCAGGAAGAGGTGCATCACACTTAAGAAATATACACCTGGCACTAATACTTTCTCTTACGAGAGGGTTAAACGATGGGAGGAAAGAAAAGAACAGAGCCCTTACAGATAGTGATCTCAGAGAAGGAAACTTCACCTTCTTCACAATTTTGTGCAGACCTGGCCATGCATATTTCTAATTTATCTCACCTCTAAGAGAGGAAGGTGTTTGAGAATGAAGATGGATTTTCTTTACCTCTTGTTTCTCTTCCAGTTCTCTTCTGAGAATCTGGCAAAAGCTGTAAATTTGTCATCAGAAAAAAAAGTACGAATACACATTTATTTAAACGTTGGGGGACAATTTCAGAAGTTCAAAGACTCTCTGAAATCTGTCCAAGATGGCAGATTGAGGACTGGTGATCAAAGGATTGTTGTCATCACTGGAATAATAGGTGTTTGTAGGAAGCCCTGAATGTGATGAGTGCTTTCCTGTCAGTTGGAGAGAAGGCATGAGAAAGGTCTGGAAATAAAATCACTGAGTGGGCTACAGAGCGAGTTGGTTTGTTTGAAGTGAAATGTGCAAATGGATAAAACAGAAGACAGAATAAAAAAAAAAAACTGGAACCAGTACCCTGAACAAGTACAATTTGTGGGATGCAATTTACAGAGCAAATTTATTTACTTTTCTCACTGGTCTGTTGGTTCTCAGTGAGCTAAATTTCCCCTGCCTGTGCACGAAAAGGGGCGGTTACAGGACTTCGCAGAGCACAAGCCACTTTAAGTCACAAAATTATCTCATTTTGGTAAAGTATCTGGTCTAATATATAGAGGTTTATGTGTCCAACTTCTGCTGGGGTTGGGAGACCTGGGCTACCTCCTGCTTTGATTTTCTTCCCCAGCTCACTAATCCTGTGGTCCAATGCGCTGAGACTGGACTGTGGGAAGTGGAGGGGTATAGCGCGTTGGAAAGTTCGTGCTCTTATAAGCTATCTTCAGGCTAGGGTTCAAATCCACTTTTCGACTGAGAGATGGGACCCCTCCCATTGCTGGAGACCTTTTTCTGGCAATTCCTTAGATGTAAATAAGGAATTCTCCTCATTTTCCTGCTTCACCTTGAACTTCCCTCTACAGAGGCCTGTTTGTCAATGCCTCCACCGTGGCTCTTTCTTACCTGTGGTCCTTGTCCTGACTATGTACTGACTATGTACTATGTTCTTTCCTTTGTACTGACACATTCTTTGAGCTCAACATAGCAGCCCCTTTTCTGACTTCTGTTGGTGGAGCTGGCAAGCCTGTCCTCTGCCTTTTGCAATTTCTCAGCAGGGTTCAAACCCAAGTTGGTGAAATCCCTCAATGCAAAGGACACACTTGAAGCTTTCCCAGTGGCCCCTTGGAAGTTGAGGTGAGGGAGGCAGCTCACCCTATTCCTCCTCATGGGTGGTGGTGGGTGGCTCACTGCACACCAACCACAATTTCTCTAAGATATTTCTCATGAATTCTCTCTGGAGCTCTGACATGCACAGAGGGAAGAAATATTTAATATGAACTTGAGCATCTAAATTTTTGTGTGTTCTATTGGTTGATTTATCTCATAACCCATTTTAGAATCAGATACTTATCATCATATGTTAAAAGTTAGACAACTCTAAGTTCACAGAAAATGAAAAATATGTTTGGTTTTATAGAAATAAAGACAAAATTAAACCATAGGTATAATTTTAGACAAAAGAGTTGTGAATTAATATATCAAATTTAACAAACAGTATTGCCACTTTTCTGAGAGCTTTATAAGTGAATTTGTTTAATCCTTATGACAAATACCTTTGTGATGTAAACACTCCTGTTTCATCCCCATTTTCAGAAAAGGAAACTGAGGCCCAGAGTGGTTAAGCAGCCTGTCCAAGGTCACACACCTGGTAAGCGGCAGAACCAGGATTCAAGCCTAGACAGTCTGGCTCCGGTAAGATTGGTCTTGGCCACTATACTATACTTCCGCTCAAGATGATTGGAATCCCTAAGGAATTCTATAAGGAGAAAGTGTACATTCTATTAATTTGGATTCCAGAGGCTATAATTTCAACCACCACTCCCAAATGCTTTGCTTCCCTATAGCTGTCTCCTCTCACTTGGCAAATCAGATCATATCAATTTCCTACTTAAAATCTTTAGTGTTATTTTTTTTTATTAACCACCAAGACCACATTTCTTTGTGATGTACAAAACACCTTTCATGGTCTAGTTTCTTTTAACCTCCCCAATCTCATTTCCTGTCATTTTACCGAACACTCCTCTTCATCACTCTGTGCCATCAGTGCCCTGAACAATGCTAATGAAAATGCGACTTCATTTCTGTACAGAATCCTATCCACAGGAAAAATCCCTCTCTCTTGTATACTTTTATTGTCTTCAATCTATAACTGGATTTCTTTTTCTTTTAGGAATCCACCCTCAGCCCATCCATCTGTGCATTCATGCATCCATCCATGCGTTTATTATTCACCAAGTGCCACAGGTCTCAGACTGTGTTCCAGAGGCCAGAACATAATGGTGCTTAATGCAGATACAAATCTGCATTTCCTTTCTGGTGCTCTCTTAATGTCTTGAAGTACATCCATTTCACTCCTTATCACATCATCCTATCTAATAAAAGACAATAATTGATCGTACCTTCGCTACGCTTCCCATTGGCTAATCAGCATGTTATGCAAATTAACTCCCAACAAAGATGGCGGCTAATTTGCATACCGCAGGCAGATCCCACTGCACCACCCCAGCACGAGATCCTGGCCTGCTGTGTGCAGGAAGGGGTAGGCAGGGTGGGCAGGGTGGGGTGGGCGGCAGCGTGATCAGAGCCACTGTCCGCCCCAGCTCAGGATCCGAGCCTGCCATCTGCGACCGGAGGAGGCGGGGCAGACACTGAGGGATTGGGTGTGCCATCTGCCACCCGGGGAGTGGCCCTAAGCCAGCAGGTGGTTATCTCCTGAGGGGGTCCCAGACTATGAGAGGGCACAGGTTGGGCACAGGTTCTCCTGCTAGTGCACAAATTTTTGTGCATGGGCCTTCTAGTTTTATAATAATTTGTTTATCTGTCTCCCTTGCAGTATGGTCTGAGATTCTGCAGGGTCCCCAAAGAGGTCTTTTTAACAATATTGTGTTCATTTTTCTAGGCACCTAACAGAACTCTTAACATATATATGATGTTTAAGTGGTGGATTACTAAATTAATTAATAAATGAATATGTTAATGAGAGCTTAATGAATAAATGAACCTAATAATAATATTCTTGGCACTAGGGTAACTAATAAGGAAGGTGTTTCAGGAGTCTAGATCCAAGAATTTAAAGTTTGGAATGGTTTTCTAACAGCTGTGGAAATAAATGTGGTGGATTCAGAAAAGATTTAGCCTCTGTTAGGAAAGGGTAAATGTAATTTTCTCTGAAGACAAGATGAGCGCATCCTTTCAGCTTTAAGGCGTGTTCTGTCACCCAGAAAACTCTTAAATTGATAAACGTGGACATTTATAGAAAAAAAAGACAAAATAGCCCTGGCCAGTTTGGTGCAGTTGGTTGGGCATTGGCCCATACACTGAAACACTGCTGGCTCAATTCCTGGTCAGGGCACAGGCCCAGTTTTGGGCTCAATCCCTGGTCTGGGGCAGCCCATCAATGTTTCTCTTTCCTGTTGATGTTTCTCTCCCTACCTCTCTCTCTAAAAATCAATAAAAACGTATTTTTTTAAAAAAAATAAAAAGAAAGACAAGATAATGAAAGAGATTTAAAAAGTTTTCAGGAACTCGTGTTTTCATTATTTTTATATTATTAAAGACTAGTTTCCTTGCTTCAATTTCAAGGGATTTCAACTGAGAATTTTTTTTGCTTTTGTTTTTTAAAATATATTTTATTGATTTTTTACAGAGAGGAAGGGAGAGGGATAGAGAGTTAGAAACTTTGATGAGAGAGAAACATTGATTAGCTTCCTCCTGCACACTCCCTACTGGGGATGTGCCCGCAACCAAGGTACATACCTGGACCAGAATTGAACCTGGGACCCTTGAGTCCACAGGCCAATGCTCTATCCACTGAGACAAACTGGTTAGGACCCAACTGAGAGTTTTGATATTTAAAGACCAAAGAAGTAAAACAATCAACTAACCAAGTTATCTACAGTCTTCTTATGCACAGTAAATTGAATATTCAAAGAGATTAAAGGGGAGGTATATTTAAGAACTTCGTATTCTTAGTTAATATGAATCTCTGTTGACATGTATGTTCAGTAATTGGACTGGCTTTCGGCACTGCACATTTTCTTCAATTCATCATGTGGTCTTCCAGAGAATTATGAACAACTCAAAGAAGAAACTTCTATTTTTGTGAGATCCTTTTATGCTTATCAAGTAAAATAAAGTGTTGGTTTCTTTGATGTCACTCTATCAAGGATTACATTTCCTCTAAGGAAATTATTCATATCCCTTTCACAATTTGGTGAAAACAATGAGTCACCTGCCATTGACTTTCACATGTTTATGTCTACTTATCTAAACTACACATCTGTTCTTTATTTTCCAATAAAGAGACCATATGCCCCTTGACTCACATATAAGAGCACGGTGTTCCAAAACAAACACACTACAGTTAATTTAGGGGATAAAATGGACTTAAAGAAGTTTCACATTCAATGCTCTAATTATGAAAAATAGCACAATATATTCCTGAAATCATGAGTGGCAATTCACTTTTCTTTTATGATATTGTTGTGAACAAAAGAGTTTAATAAAATAAATTTTTAAAAAAGCTAAAGAGTTAGTATCCATTATAGGTGTGTTTTAAGGAAACATTTCATAAAAATGTTCATATTAAATACTTCATACCTCAGAAAAAATTTTTAAAAATTTTCTCAGACTTAATATTTTACCCTTTTAAGCTACCCAATTCCAATCTAAAAGAAATATCAACCACAGCTCTGAAACTTACAAAGTAATAATAACAAACAAATTATACTTCATATTCGAAAATACTTTCAAACACTTTTACATTATTGGCTTTCATTTGCTCCTAATAACAATGTATTAAGATAAGAAGGACTATTATTACCTAGGTTTTACAAACAGGGAAACTAAAGATCAAAAAAGTTTAAATAAGCCCTAGCTAGTTTGGCTTAGTGGATCGAGCATTGGCCCATGGACTCAAGGGTTGAGGGTTTGATTCTGGCCAAGGGCACATACCTCAGTTGCAGGTTTGAACCTTGGCCCTGGTTGGGCAAGTGCAGGAGGCAAGCAATTGATGTTTTCCTCTCTCTGACTCCCCCTCCCCCACTACTCTCTCTAAAAAAAATTAATGAAAAAAATATCCTTGTGTGAGAATTAACAAAACAAAAAAGTTTTAAAAATAGTCTGAAATCTTAATGACAACAGAGAAGACAGAACTCCAACCCAGGTCCACTGTTAAATATGATGCTGAAAAACACAGTGATGGTTCAGAAAAGTAGAGGGTGATAGATTAAGTCATATGAAGACACATTTGTTCTCAGTAAACACAGAATGCAATCTTTGAGGTATATATCCACTGATATTATCTATCTAGATATACATTTTCTTAGATTCAACCAAACCACAGCCAGAGTGCAAGAGTTAATATATTTCTTTCAGGATTTCATGGCTGAAGTTGACAAGTGTTAAAGGTACAGAGGAATTTTATTATAGATGTATTGGATTCCAAACACAAAGAATATATATTATTTTCAAATATTCATGGAGAATATATGAAAAAAATAACCATGTGTTAGAGAACTAGAAAATATGATAATTTCATAGTAAAGTATCTCATAGGTTA
>NW_006285613.1:419219-452981 GCF_000327345.1 Myotis davidii
GACAGATAAAGAGCTTCACAGCCAAGAAAATTCTAAAGGAGTTCATCACCACCAAACCAGTATGACAAGAAAGGTTAAAAGTTTTCTTGAAGCAGAAGCAGAAGCAGAAAGAGAAGGAGAAGGAGAAGGTAGCTTCCTAAAGTGAACAATCCTATATAATAAAGAGGTAACATGCAAATTGACCGTTACTCCAACACACAAGATGGCCATGCCCATGTGGTCAAAGATGGCCACCACAAGATGGCCAGCAGGAGAGGGAAGTTGGGGGCAACCAGGCCTGCAGGGGAGGGCAGTTGTGGGGGGAACAGGCCTGCAGGGGATGGCAGTTTGGAGCAACCAGGCCAGTAGGGGAGGGAAGTTAGGGGCAATCAGGTAGGCAGGCAGACAGGCAAGTGATTGGGAGCCAGCCGTCCTGGATTGTGAGAGGAATGTCCGACTGCCCATTTAGGCTAATGGAATCGGGCCTAAACGGGCAGTCAGACATCCCTCAAGGGGTCTCAGATTGGAGAGGGGGCAGGCTGGGCTGAGGGAAACTGCAACTGAGATAGGTGCCCTTGACCAGAAATTGAACCTGCAACCCTTTGGTCTGACTCTCTAACCACTGACCACCCACTAAGGCACATGTCTATAATATTTAAACTTATAAAAATACAAGAGGCCCGGTTCATGAAATTCATGCATGGGTGTGTGTGTGTGTCCCTCAGCCCAGTCTGCACCCTCTCCAATCTGGGACGCCTCTCACAATCCAGGACTGCTGGCTCCCAACCGCTCGCCTGCCTGCCTGCCTGATTGCCCCTAACCACTCTCCTGCCAGCCTGATCGATGCCTAACTGCTCCCCTGTTGGCCTGATTGCTCCTGACTGCCCTCCCTTGCTGGCTTGGTCACCCCTAAGTGCCCTCCCCTGCAGGCCAGGTCCCCCCCAACTGTCCTCCCTTGCAGGCCTGGCTGGCCCCAACTGCCCTCCTCTACAGGGCTGCCCTCCCTTGCAGTCCTGGTCCCCTCCAACTGCCCTCCCCTGCAGGCCTGATTGCCCTCAACTGCCTTCCCTTGCAGGCCTGGTCCCTGTCAACTTGTGGTGGCCATCTTTGACCACATGAGGGCAGCCATCTTGTGTGTTGGAGTGATGGTCAATTTGCATATAACCTCTTTATTATGTAGGATATTAGCCCAAATTTTTAAAAAAATTATTTTTTGATCGATAATTCAAAGTATAAGAATTTATTTTAAGGAAAAAAATCAGAATTGATAAAAAGCCTAAATAAAAGAGTAAACATCACTTCACAATAGTGAAAAAATATATATACCCAAGTATTCAACAATATAGTTATTTTAACTGTGGCACATTAAAACAGTAGATTATTGCCATGGCCAGGCAGCTCACTTGGTTGGAGCTTCTTCCCACACCCAAAAGTAGTGGGTTCGATTCCTGGTCAGGGCACATACCTAGGTTGGGGGTTAGATCCCCAGTAGAGGGTGGTACAGGAGGCAACCAATCAATGGTTCTCTCTCTATCTCCTCTCTCCTCTCTCTCTCTCTCTCTCTTCTTTCTTCCTCTCCCTTCCTCTTTCTCTAAAATCAGTGAAAACATATTCTCTGGTGAGGATTAAAAAACAAAACAGAACAAACAAACAAAAAAACACCCAGTAGATTATTCTTCAAATGAAATGGTTACAGAGAATGTTTAATAGTGGAGGAAATGTGTATAATTACATTTAATATTTATCTTATACTACAAAAAATAATAAATATTAAAAATTTTATATACTTTAGAAAACTCAATGGTTATAATAACCATTGAAAAAGTGTTGAAAAGGAGGTACAGAAAAAGTTGCATTGAAATTATGGAGGATTTTTTTTCTTTTAACTTTCTATTTTTCAAATACCCTATAATAATGGAGATCACTTGGATAATTGGAAAAATATTATTTAAAATGTATTATACCCACTAAATAATTGAATTAACATCCATTTAATCATCTTCTTTAAAGTTTAATCATCTCCTTGAGGGCTTATTTTAGAGCTTGTTTTTTAATAGTCTTGATATTTGATATTTTAATCAACTTCATTCACAAAAAAAGACTCGAAAGAAATCAATTAGAATTTTAATAACAATAGTGTTGGTACCAATAACAATTATTTGGTTCCTCTTCATTCTTTTTATAGTTTGCAAGTAAACTGTGGTGAGCATGTTATTACAGTTTTAAACAAGCTATGGTAAAACTCATTTATAAGCAAAGTCTGTTTTTTTTTAAAAAAAATATGTTTTTAGTGATTTCAGAGAGAAAGGGAGAGGGAGAGAGAGATAGAAACATCAATGATGAGAGAGAATCATCAATCAGCTCCCTCCTGCACACACCCCACTAGGGATAGAGCCCACAACCTGGGCATGTGCCCCTGACTGGAATCGAACCTGGGACTCCCCCCAGTCTGCAGGCCAACATTCTATCCACTGAGCCAAACCAGCCAAGGCAAAGTCTGGTTATTTTTAACCTTCACTCCACCTTAATCTTTCCTTGTGTTCTATGATACAAATTAAATATATAGCTGGGATGATGGATGGACAGATAAGGAAGGAAGGAAGGAAGGAAGGAAGGAAGGAAGGAAGGAAGGAAGGAAGGAAGGGAGGAAGAGCTCTGAAGTTTTCTATGTATATTATGATATCACTGAAGCACAGAGAGCTAAGTTATTTGCCACTTTCCTCTCCATCCTTCAATCCATCCATCCATCCATCCATTATCCATCCATCCATTATCCATCCACCTGATAAATACTGAGTTCATGCTATTTACCTGTGATGGGCATTAGAAACAGATAGATATGAAAGATAGACATGTTTCTGTCCTCAAAGTCTAATTAAAATAATGATTCTATATGTAACTAATTAATTGCAATTATAAAAAGTACATAAAAGAAGTAGTAGGTAGGGTAAGATATAAAGCAGAGGTAAGGCTTAGCAAAGCAGGACTAAGAATGTCTGAGGTTTATGCAATAGAACACACCCTTCTTCTGCATCCCCTCTTCCACTTTCTATGAAATTAAAAGTGAAGTGCTTATTGAACTTGCATTGGATGCTAAAGAAGGAGTTATTTATAAAGTGTTGTGGTCTTCATAATACAGGTCAACCCCAGGAAGGAAACAGATGTTCTTAATAAGAATAATGCAGAGGTTGCTGTTTTATAAAAGGCAGGTCAAAGTCAGATTAATGCGAGAAATATTCCTTTCCTCATATGAGACTTGAGTATATGGTCTCCAAGAAAAATTAATGCTCACTTGGGTGGGGTGTACTTATTTCTTAATGAAGAAATAATAACGGAACAGTTCAGCCATTATTGAAGTCGTAGTTCAGTTTAAACTAAACTGAAACCAGAATACCAATTCTTGTTTCCTCATAGAACTGCAGTTTAGTTTTCCCCTTTAGGGAAGAGTGAGGGCCATTAAGCTCCATTAATATTTAGTTGAAGGCATTCATCTTGCAGAATTCAAGCACAAAACAGGGAGATGTGTTTCCCAAATGAAGATGGGGTATTTATTTGGAGGTCTTGGGAGACGAACTTTTAGAAAAAGGAGGAGGGTTGAAGAGGAGGGTCAACAGAGAAAGAGCTCCCACATGTTCCTGCTCATGTAGATAGTCTCTTGTCAGATTAATATGTCAGTATGCAGAGATGGATAAATTCTGGATGCTTTGGTTGGTTGATAATTCTGGACTTGCAAACATGAAGATCCTTCATGTACTCTGATAAGTCAGTCAAATTGTGACCAGCTTATAAGATCCTTCCTGAGTTACTAAATGTCTTTTTTAGGTAGCATTTTTATTTTTGTCTATCACAGCACACTAGTTACTACTATATATAAAGTTAAGCAGTATTTACAACCTAATATTTCTTCCTCTAACTTTTGTAAGTATCTGCCTCTTTTTTTGAGCCTTGAGGGCTTTTTATTACCAGTTTCCATTTTAGGAATGCAGTTTTAAATTAAATTTTTTGTTTTGTGATAATTGTAAATTCATATGCCATTCAGTAAATAATACAAAATATGCCACATATCCTTCACCCAGTTTTCTCTGATGATAACATCTTAACTTATAGTACAACATCATAAACAGGAAATTAGTGTTAATACAATTTTAATTCTTTCAGATTTCCCCAGTTTTACATGCAGTTGTGTCTGTGCATAATTATTTCTATATAATTTTATCACATTTATAGATTTGTGTAATTTGTGTAATAGGATTGTCTTAAAGGTTTCCTCTATATTCATTTAGATCTACATCAGATTGTTATATTTTTTGCTTCAACTATCAAATATTATTGAGAAAACTTGAGAGAAAAATGAATATCTATTGTATTTACCCATATTTTTTTCTCTCTTCCTTGTTCTCCCCTCCTTCCTTTTGTTTCATGATTACTTTTTTTAACATTTCTTTTCTGCTTAGAGATCTTCTTTTTGTCATTCTTTTAAGACAAAACTCTACTGATGACAAATTCTTTTTATTTTTATCTGGAATTGCTTGATTTGTCCTTTATTTCTGAGGAATATATTTGCAGGATGTAGAATTCTGTGTTAATAGTACTTTTCTTTCAAATTACTTCTTTCTAACCTCTATGGTCCTAAATAGAAATATTCCTTTATTCCTATTTTTTTCTTTATAAATAAAGTATTGCTTCTCTACTGCTACTTTTTGATAATTTTTTTTTTTGGTTTTGATTGTAGGTTTTCATAAAGGTGACTAGTATTATTTGTCTTGCTGTGAATTTCTATACTTTTACTCTTTGGAGTTTACTCAGTATCTTCAATTTGTAGGTATATATCTTGGCAAATTTGGAAAGTTTTCAGTCATTATTTCTTTGAAAAATTTTTTTAACCTCTGCTTTTTAAAAAATATTTTATTTATTTTTTACAGAGAAAAAGGAAGAGGGATAGAGAGTCAGAAACATCGATGAGAGAGAAACACCGATCAGCTGCCTCCTGCACACTCCCCACTGGTATATGCCCGCAACCAAGGTATATGCCCTCGACCGGAATCAAACCTGGGACCCTTGAGTCTGCAGGCCGACGCTCTGTCCAGTGAGCCAAACTGGCCAGGGCATAACCTCTGCTTTTTTTTCCTGGCATAAATGTTAGATCTTTTGTTACAGTCTTATAGTTCCCTGAGGCTGTGTTCATTTTTTTATCAATTTTTTTCTCTAATTTTCAGATTGGATAATATATATTCTATCTTAAAGTCCACTAATTTTCCCCACCCTCTTACCCTGTTATTCTATTGTTGAACTCAAATATTCAGAGTTTTCTCTTTGTTGTTGTTGTTAATCCTCACCCAAGGATATTTTTTTTCCCATTGATTTTCAGACAGAGTGGAAGAAAGGGGGAGAGACAGAGAGAGAGAGAAAAACACCATGTAAGAGACACACATAAATACCTCCTGCATGTGCCTTGACTAGGGCTGGAGATGGAGCCCAAAACTGAGTAAGTGGCCTTGACTGGAATCAAACTTGTGACCCTTCAGTCTGCAGGCCAATGCTTACCCACTGAGGCAAATTGGCTAGGGCTTAGTTTTTTAATTAGGTTATTGTATTTTTTTAGTTCTTCAATTTCCATTTGATTCTTTATATTTTTTCCTTCCTAAAGCTTTCAATTTTTTATCTGTTTCAATTGTGTTCATAATTCCTCATTGAAACATTTTTATGATGCCTGCTTTAAAATTCTTGTCAGATAATTCTAATACCTCTATTGTCTCCGTGTTGGTGTCTGTTAACCTTTCTCATTCAAATTAAGAAATTCCTGGTTTTTGGTAGGAAGAATGATTCTCCATTGGAACTTGGACGTTTAAGGATCCTATATAATAAAAGCCTAATATGAAAATCGACCAAAACGGTGGAACGACCTGTGGAATGATCAGTCACTATGACACACACTGACGCTCAACTCAGGAGCTGCCCCCTGGTGGTCAGTGCACTCCCACAGGGGGAGCACCTCTTTCCCAGAAGCTAGGCTCACACAGCAGCAGTGACAGGAGGAGTGGGCCTAAGCCATCAGTCAGACATCTCCCGAGAGCTCTTGGACTGTGAGAGAGTGCAGGCCAGGTTAAGTGACACCCCCCCCCCAGTGCACAAATTTCATGCATTGGGCCTCTAGTTTATGCTATAAGACTCGGTGTCTTATTACGTTTTGTGTTTTAGCAGGTTTCATTTGAAACGGCTCTGGCAGGGGTTGTAGGGTGCTGCTTCTTTACTGCAAAGTGAGGTGGAAGTCCAGATTTCTACCGTGACTCAGTGGCTTCTCATTGCTGAGTGAGGCTGGGAGTTCAGGTTCCTTCAACTTCACCAGTTCCTCCCTCACAACTCTGTCTAGGAGCTGGAGGAGAATTGCTCCCCGTGTGGCCTCACTGAAACCACAGGAGGGTATTGCCTCATTTTCTCTGACAATAATCATTCATCATCGCATTGTCAGCGAGCAGTGGTGAAAGTCCTGCTTCCATTAGGTAACTTCTGACCCCACTCCAGGTGGAGTCACCTTGTTACGACCTGGTGGGGATGTTAATCACAGCTCCCCACTTGGCATTCTATGACAGCGCCTTGCAGGGTGCTGAGGCACCTTGTTACAACCTGCTGAGGGTGGGAATCTAATTTCCCCACTGGGCCACAGTTTTGTATTTTCTTATGGCATGTGGCTGAAGGAGAGCAGCTAATGCCTAAGACTGTTTTCTGTCTTGCTAGGTTTCTGTTTCCTGATTCTTTGCCTAGAAAGCACAGGCTTTTCCTGGTGTCTTGGTTATTTTGTTTCTGTCTCTGCCTGTAAGTGCATCTGGGTTGCAGGCTCTTCTGGAACTCAGTCTGGGGTATATGAAGCAAAGAGAAAATTCTGGGGGCTTACCACCATGTAGTTTCTGGGGCTCCAAGTATTCTCCTCTCCAACTTTGAACGGGTCCTCATGCTTGGTTTACATGTATTTCCAGGGTTTTTAGGGAAAAGCATGTCTACTCTCCCTTTTAAAGCAGCAGTGAAATTCATTTTTAAAAATGCAGAAATGACCCTGGCTTGCAGGATGGATTGTGGAAGGAAGCAAACCTGAGGGAACCCTGCTTACTCTTCCTCCAAGGGACTTCTAGACCTTCTCTGGAGCTAAGGATTCTAGAAGGAAGAGCTGTAAGCTTCACTTGCCAAGAGTATTTTAAAAATAGATTCAAGGAGAAATACAATCAATAAGAAATTATATGTTATTCTTTTTTCTTAAAAAACACACACCCAACAACACCACAATTTAATTCTAAATCTAAGATAATAAATAAAGGGAAAAACAGACTTATCAGGAAGATGCATTAGTGGAGTAATAAGAAAGAGTTATAGTCATAGTTAGAAATTAAGGTTTGGGATATTTATATAAATGGGTTTAGGGGCGACTATTTTCAGAACCCTGAGAAAAAGGAAACCTCATCTTTGTGAGGGCATTGTAAGTTTTCAAAGAGGATCTATAGAAAATGAAAGTGGCCCTAGCCAGTTTGGCTCAGTGGATAGAGTGTCGGCCTGTGGAACAAAGGGTACTGGGTTAGATTCCAGTCAAGGGCATGTATCTTGGTTGCGGGCTCCTCCCAGGCCCAGCCCTGGTTGGAGCATGTGCAGGAGGCAACCAATCGATGTGTTTCTTTCATATCGATGTTCCTCTCTGTCTTCCACTCTCTTTGAAAGATTAATGGAAAAATATCCTTGGGTAAGCATTAAAAACAGCAACAAAAAAAGAGAGTGAAATTAATATGAAAGAAATAATAAAAAGGAAGCCACAATTATGAAATATTATATTCTCCAAAACAGTTTTCTCCCTTCTCCCTAACTTCATTCTGTCCAGAATTTCAATCACAGTAATTTCTTTCAGCTATTGAAAATTTGTAAAATGATTGACCCAGGGTTTTTTTATTTATTAATTTAACAGAGTATAGATTGATTCTTAAAGCATCATAATTAAGGGATCCTCTGAAATTCTAGGGTAATGGTTAAATCATTCAACAATAGTAAGGACATGAATAGCAGTTATAATTTGCAGCAATTGTAGCCATATGCAAATCTGATAGAAAACTATTTCTGAGTCTCCTTTACCAGTATAGTCCATTAAGTGAAAAGAAAGTAGCAAACAAGCAAACAAAAAAACAATAGTGGAGATTAATAAATGTGTAACAGTTATGACTGGTGCGATAAAATCTCTTTGATATTATACCGTCCAGAATAGTCTTCTGAATTATCATTCATTTATTAGGCAAGTAAATTTTTGAAGTTATCTTTCATGTATTTTACCTGTTAACTAGCATGTATAAGCAGTTGTACTAGATTTTATAATAATAATTTATACAAATTAAATATGGGTCCTTTCCAGATGTTGGGAAGCAACTTAGATACCTTGAATTGCTTTCTGGAGTTGGGTGGGATATTTAGTATAATATCCAACTATTATTATACCTCTTTCCAAAAATTTCCCTACTTTAGTGTAAGTACATCATAATTACACTACCCAGGGTACTCTAATCCAAGCAAGATGTCTTTCGTTTTGTTTGTTTGTTTTTAATAAAATTAGTTGTACTAGGATATCTTTAAAATATCAGAATGAACACAACCAAAATTTCACTTTAACCAACAATGACATGACTATAACAAGAATTTCTACAGAGAGGGAAAGATAAATAGAAAGAAAATGATATGTTAAATGAATGATTATATTGGCTCTGAAGGTTATTGGACTTACACAAGTTTTTTAATTTCTTTAAGCCTAAACCATTAGTCTAATTTTGGAATCCTTAATTCAAACTGAATCAAGATACTTAAAATTTTGGTGCATTTGAGAACCAAAATCATCCACAACCCATACAGATTATAATCTACCTTCAGAAAATTGTGCTGTACAGCTGTCTTCACAAATATGACTTCACTATTCCAGGAAACTTTGGCTCAAGAGGATAATGTTTACAAATAGTTTTGTGAGTTGTTGTTTTTTTTGTTTGTTTGTTTGTTTTTTTCTTCAGGAAAAGCCCTCCTCTCCCCCAAACAGACATCTTAAATGAAGATCAAACATTCAACATTTCAATAGCCACTCCCCACCCCCACCACCTCATTGAAATTTTCTGAAATTCTTGCCTAAAAATCTTCACCTCCATGTGATCACCCAACATAAACTGTTATAGAATGGTCCTATTTAAGCTTCCACAATGAAAGATACACCTTAAACTACACTTCCAAAACTCATAAAATTCCAACTTTGCCCGCCACCCTCAAAGAAGCTATTAAGATTCTATCAAGACAATGCATTCTCTCACCTTGGAAAGCAATAAAATCAGCTTTGTCTTGTCAACAGTTTGTTTTAGTGGTATTTTCAGTGAGCCAGCATTTAATACATTCTTAAGAACTAATAGGAAAATTATACACTTTCAAAATGGAATATATGATTTCATCACATAAAAAAAATAACTACACTTGGTGACTATTGTAGCATAAGAGAAAAGGAAATGAAATTAAACTGCGTTATGAAGGCTATAGATTATGTTGTAAAATAAAATGTCAACAACCTCTAGCTTTATCTTCCTTCCTCTTTATTCTTGGTGGTAATGGGATTGGAACGTATTTAATAAAACTGACCCCAGCCATCCTGAATGGCTGAGAGTCTTTTATACTTTTACCATGTAAGTCAGGAATAAGAAAGATTTGAGTGCCTAGGTTATGCCCTGCCCTACAAGGGATAGGGTGAGAGACATACTAGGGGGGCAGTTCTGTTTACAAAAAAATAAATAAATAAAATGGGACTGCACCATCTCAGTCCCATTAACTCAGGGAAAGCATGAGTTATCCCTTCATAATGTGAGCTCATTTGTAAGTGTCCTAGACAGTAATCAGCCACAGCTTTATCTGATCAAGAGGCTGGCTACAACTGGAGCCCCCACCAGGGCCCTCCTGGAGCTCAGAGCTATTCCCCACCCGCTGGAGGGAGTGTTGCATATGTACCTCCTCCTTCTCTGCAAAGGGTGCAATTCCTAGGGAAGAGTGGTCTGGCACAGCCTGGGGAGTATAGACAAACAGTGTGGGAAAGACGCTGGAGGAGAGGGATGGAGACACCTGGAAAGAGGCAGTGCTTACACAGGACAACGCCTCTTTCCAGTGCTATTTCTCACATTGTGCCCCTCAATTAAAAAAACAAACAAACAAACAAAAAACCCCAAAACTTATACCTCCCATTACTGTCTGGAGTGTGTTTGGTTTTGGGGAAAACGGTGAGGATGGCAAGAGGTAGGGACAGAAGAGACTAAGTTTTGTTCAATTATCATGTGGGGACTGGGACTGAAAAAATAGAAAGGTATCATCGCTTTCTCTTCCATGTCAGCCCTATCATCCATGAAAGCCATACCTTTGGCCATATCATATGTTAGAAGGTCTGAGCCCATGAAGGGATTTGCTGTGATTGCTGGAGAGGGCAAGTTTGGAGGGCTGTTCATTTGTTCATTACCAGACATGCTTTAGATGGTGAATAAGTTGGTAAGCGAATAGATATGGTTCCTGCCCTCATAGAGCAAACTCCAGGACAGAGAATGAATCTCAATCAAAGAATTGCATAAATAAATATAAACTTACATACCAGATGAGGAGAGGCATGGTATTCTTCTGGGAATTCTGTAGCTCACCATCAGCGGGATTAGAAAAGGCTCCTCTAGGAAATATATTGAGCTGGGACCTAAAGGAAAAAAGGAAGTTCCTTTAACATGTATTGCATCTTATATTCATGAGTCATTAAAGTTATGAATCATAAATTTGAACTCTAGCTAAGGTTTAAGAGTTTTTAAATCTGATGCTTGCTTTCACTTTTAAAAGAAACCTTGTTGGTCAAAAAGGAATGTTGGCAATACAATAATCAAGAGGAGATTTAATGACTTGAATTTCTGTTATCTAAATTCAGGTGATGCTGTTTGGATTTGACAGAGATGGAGAGTAGCAATGGATCATAAGGGTTAAACAATTATGCTCTGTGGTCAGATGGCCTGTGTTGCATCCTGGTGCTACTGCTACTTGTGGCACACTCGTCCACAACGAGGCTCTGACATTCTCAAGGCCATTGGACTTAGTGTCTACTTCCAGGTGACATACTAGCTATCCTTCTAATCTGTGCCTTGGTTCACCTTTTTGTAAAATGGGCACAGGGATAGCAACTACTTCAACAGTTTGCAAAGTAGATTAAATTAGGTAAAGGATAAGGCTCTCAGCACAGCAACTAATCAAAACTGGCTATGGTTATGAATGACAATGACTAGCTGGGATTTGAATTCATGTCTCTAGCTCAAGATCAGCATTCATGGTATAAACCACTTTGAGGATCATAGCCTCACCAAAGGAAAATATGTCTAAGAAATGGATTTTGAATGCACAGAAAGATGTGACATTTATTTTGAAACTCTTGGACCTTGTAAAGTACAGAAAAATAAGTGTAGATAATATCTATACTAATAATAGAGGAATATGAAAATTGTTTGGGATGCCTTAACATAACGACCATTCATCAGGCTGCGCCCCCCCCCACCCCCCTTAGGTAGCTAAAAGGCCCAGGGTAGGTAGGATAGGATGCCATAGGAGGGGTAAGAAAGGAGAGGGAGAGGAAGGCAGGCTTGCATGTAGACAGGCCAAGAGGAGAAACAGAAATACAGAAAGGGAACAAGAAAAAGACGCTGGAATGGAAAAGGGAAGGAAATACGGGGATGCACATGGGAGGGTGTGGCAACCCCGGAGAGAGTGGGGGAGCATCTGTGCCCGGCAAGGGGTAGGGTGCAGGTGGTGTGGAGTGGGGAACCCTGCCCAGACCCAGGAGTAGGACCGTGGTCCCCGGCGGGCCATTGGGACGGATAGGTGGACGGTCAGAGGCCTTCCGGTGGAGGTGCTTCTGCTCTGCTATAGCAGTGCCTGGGGCGCACGGGCCTCAGCCACCCTCCCTGGGAGGGGAAGCACAGCTTAGCTGGGGCGGAGTTGGACACTAATGAGGGTACCGCTTTCGCCCCCAAGGGCTGGACCCCAAAGACACTAGCCAGGGTTTGGTTGGTGGTGCATTAAGTTTACTTTGTTGACTAGAAGTTGGGGTGTCCTGGGCAGGGAATGGGAGGAGGACGGCAGCAGGGAGGCAGGGGAAGAGGGGATGGTGAAGGCTTGGCTGGGGCTGGGCCCTGCGCTGGGGGTTAATGCCAAAGTGTGCTCAGGCAGAGCTGGAAACAGGTCTCAGAGAGAAAAGGGGAAGGTAGTAATAGGGAAGGAGGGGGCAGGCAGGGTTTAGGCTCACAAGGGAAAGGCAAATGGGGGGAGGGTGGGAGGAGTAAGAAGGAAACAGATGTGGGGTATGAAGGAAGGAAGGAGGGAGGGAGAGGGGCCTTAGGAGGTTCAAAGAGAGGGAGAGAAAGAAAGCAGGAAAGAGAAGGATGCTAAAATGGGGTGAGGCCAGGAAAATAGTTAAAAAGAAGAAACAGAATGTGAGAGTGAGTGGAGTTTAAAAGGAGGAGTTAGTAAAATTAAGTACAGGGTGATTTTTTAAAAAATGTAGTCAGACATCTCCTGAGGGCTCCCGGACTGTGAAAGGGCACAGGCTTGACTGACCACCACCCCCACTCCCCTGCACAAATTTTGTACACTGGGCCTCTAGTGAATATATATATATAATTTGAAATGAGATTCAACTGATTGCATGCTGAGTTAAATCTTTGTGTTATTCTTTTTTGAGCGTGAAAGGGTTTTTTTTACTCCTTTTTAAAATTTCTGCATTTACAAAATTCAATTGTTAGAAACTGCTTTTAAATTTAGCACGACTTTAAATAGCCTTCTCAAGTCAACATTATTGCAAAAGGTAAAATCAAAGCAATGAAAAGGCTTTTGCGGCTCTGCCTGGGCTGCAGCCCCGGGACGCGTGGGTGGCTGGGAGCAGTCAGTCTCAGGCAGGTCTGTGTGGGCAGCTCTGCTGAAGCGGCAGAAACAAACAGCATCCACGGAACTGGCCATTTCTCTCCTTTGATTCCTCGTCTGTGTAGATTCTCCCTTTCATTAGAGGCTTTTGAATCCAATGAAGAATGACAAGAGGAATGAGTGCATTTCAGGTTACAAAGTTTGATTTTTCTAGTCTATTGATTTGTGGGGCCATGTGGATTTGATATCAGCTGTAATTAAACATCAATCAATAGTCCTGTGGAGTCTTCCGTTCTGTATGCTCAGTGATGGGCTACTACTGAATTTCTCTTACTTTCGACTGTTCACTTTGATAATGCATGAATATTAAAAGCTTGTGCCACAAAGCTTCCATACATAAAAGAGGAATTAAGTGGCTTGTTTGCTTAACTATATTTTTAGAGGTCACTCGGTCCCCCTCAGCCTGGCCTGCAACCTCTCGCAGTCCGTGAGTCCTCAGGGGATGTCTGACTGCTACAGAGGCAGGAGAGGGTCCCGCCACTGCTGCTGCACTTGCCAGCCGTGAGCCTGGCTTCTGGCTGATCGGCGCTCCCCCTGTGTGAGCACACTGACCACCAGAGGGCAGCTCCTGCATTGAGCATCTGCCCCCTGGTGGTCAGTGTGCATCATAGCAACTGGTTGTTCCACTGTTTGGTCAATTTGCATATTAGCCTTTTATTATATAGGATTTAATTATCTTGATAGGTGCTTTAGTGTGGGACTGAAGCAATTGAATTCAAGAACTGGATGACATCATGTATGCTTGCATGTGAAATAAAAAATAATAATTTCTCTTTTTCCAAACTGTATTTTTTGTTATTTGCATTACATTTTATCAAAAGTTATAAACACAGTCTTCTTAGAATACAGGACTGAACTCTTCCTTTCAGTTTGGACACTGCAAAGTCTTCTCTTTCAAAACGTGTCTGCATTGCTATGAGCCTTTCATCCAAGTACTTTGCCAGCTGTGTGTAGGAGTCAGGGAAAGATTGCTATAAACAAGTAGATGTAGTATTCAGGAAGGACTTTCTTTAGAAAGAAAAAGTTGGCATTTTTGTGGTGGTGCTATGCTAGAATTTTAAGTGACTCTAGCTCTAGCTATTAAGAACATGGAGGCAGGAATTCTAGTGAATTTGATTCTGTGCTCTTACAGAAAGTGTTTGATATCAACAACACATAGAATAGGGAGTGGTTTAAATACCAGGTAAATTCTCACAAAATGTTTTTTTATAGTGGCAAAAAAAGTATACAAGAATTACCTTTAAGATAGCACTGCCTGTTCAATTTCAGGTTAATCTCTTGCAGATGAGAACTCAATCATATGTTTAGACCAGACATAACAACTGAGTTAAAATTATTGTTAATTTGGTACAGATGTAGGTGAAGATATCTTGGGGAAAAGTCTAAATTGCAGTAGGCTCATCAGTCCATCTTCTTACGTATCCCACAGCTAGAAGGAAGCACTATTGTTCCAAAACAGTCATAGACAATTGACCTGGCAAATAGAGAGCCCCCAACATGGTGTTTAAAGCCCTCTTGCTTATCTGTGTATCCAGCTTATCAAAACCTAGAGTTTCAGTTTGAGAATGCCTTTGATTTCATTCAGTTCCATGTGTCCTTTTAAACAGGATGAGCATTGTTGTCCTCCATGATGCCACATCTCCTGTATACTTTTGGTCTTCATTTTTCATGATCTCAAAAGTATTGACTGAACCAGGAGTGGGCAAACTTTTTGACTCGAGGGCCACAATGGGTTCTTAAACTGGACCGGAGGGCCGGAACAAAAGCATCAATGGAGTGTTTGTGTGAACTAATATAAATTCAAAGTAAACATCATTACATAAAAGGGTACGGTCTTTTTTTTTTTAGTTTTATTCATTTAGTTTGCCCACAGGTGGACTAAACCCACCACTCCCTCCTCAATATTCCCTTATCATGGCTTCCTTAACCTCTTTCTCTCTTTTTTTCTCCCTCCTCTGTGAATATTCTTTCTTAGTTTTCTTTATTAGCTCTATCCAACTAGTAAATATTGGATTTTCAAAGGCTGCTTACTCTTTTCAGTCTTCCAGCCTATGATCTTATACACTTTGATACTTGAATTACCCCTTACTCACTGACAAATCCCATCTTATCCTAGGTTCTTACAGGAGCAGAGTGAGACAAAGGCTTGTATAGAGGTAGTTTATTGGGAAAGTTACCCCAGGTATTGGCTGTGGCACACATGGGAAGTAAAACAGGGCATGAAGAAAAGCCAGCAGAAGGATGTCTTATCAAGTTGACCACTTCTTCAGTTTTCTGAGCTCCCGACCCATATAACCAACTGAACTCATGTTCTTGCCCTCCTAACCTAAATATCCTCCAAACTTTCCTGGAGGAAAGTTTGCATGGCATAAACCCAGTTATCATTCTTGACATTGCCCTCGCTTCAATCTGCATATGAGTTGATCTCCAATTCTTCTTCTTGTTGACCTCCATTTCCATAGCCACCCCTGTCATCTAAACCACCATCAAATCATCTCTTACTTTGCCTACAGGAACAGCTACCCCACATTCCTTCTTAATTCCTTCAAATTTGTTCTCCACTGTAACCTGGAAATAACATTTTGTAAATGAAATTCTAAGCACATAATTATCTTGTTAATCCCTTTACTGGCTTCTCATTGGTCTTAAGACAAAGTCCGAACACTTTCAAAGTGGCCCACACTTATAAGTGATTTTCAACTCTAAGTGGAATTGAATGAACAAAATAAAGTGATGAACAAAATAGATCCAGAGACAAGGAAGCATGCAACAGACTGAAGAATCTCAAAAGGAAAGGGGAAGAAGGGGTGGGTTGGAAGAGATTGACCAAAGGACATATTTGCATATATGCACAATGCAGGGACACAGACAATAGTGCAGTGACGGTCTGGAGGGGCAGGAGTGGAATAAATGTGGCCAACACATATGGCATGACCTGAGCCCTGCCCATCTTTGTTACTCACAAGGGTCCAGCTACTCAGAGCTTCCCTTTGTGTGTCCAGTGGCACCAGCTCCTTCCTCCCTCTGAGCCTGCCTGTACTACTGTGGTAAGTATGTCCTTTTTTGTGAGTTGGTTTGGAAAACAAGGCAGAATAATGGAGATGTTTGGACCTTAAAAAGAAGGGATAAGGCAAATGCAGGGAACAGGTAGAGCGGGATAAGTAGTTCAGAAAGAACAGAAGTCTGATTTAAACATCAACTACTTTATCATTTTTATTCAGTGCCTTGCATCTGAACCTTCATTATTTATTTAACAGTTTTATCAGTTACAGGGCACTTAGTTTGTTTAAAGCCCAACTCCAAGTGCTTTGGAACATTAATTCATTTACTTAATTCCAGCTATGTTTCAGAACTGAGCTAAGTTCCAAATCCTGGTTCCTTAATGTTGCCATGATCATTACAACAAGCACTCCACTTCTTGGAATTCTTGTTTTTTGTTTTTAAAATGAGTGGTTTAAACGTTGAGACTAAACCATTACACGTTATGCAATTTTGGAAATACCAAACTTTGAGAAACCTTTGCTTTTCATTTAATTTTTCATTAACCAAGTTAATATTTATGACAACCCTCTTTATATTAGAAGTTTTGCTACCACTGGAGTGTCACCAGTAGCTCAGATTCTCTATCCCGACCTGACCTTTCTTCCCTTGGCTGGGATTCCCTGCCATTTATCTCCCCTCACTTGAATGAACCTCTGCTACCTGTATTGCCATGCACTAAAAATCACATTTAATCTGTTCCAAATGTTTTAACTTGAAATGGAAAACTCTTCACTATACGTATGTAGCCCAGACTATTCTCCTGTGAGCTAAATTCTCACCTCTTTTCACACATTGCTTCTCCAGCCATTTTTCTTTTATTAGCACTGTTATGCCCAGATTTCAAGATCCCCCAAGACAGACCACCAGGGAGCCGAGTCCGATGCAAAAGCATAGAGTCATTTATTCAAGCCCGGGACTTGGTCTCACCCCTGCCTCCATTACTGGATGCAAGAGAGAGCGCCGAGTCCCAAGGGAACAAAGAATTTATAGGGCTTGGGGTCTGGGGTGGGTGCACACTCTGACCACTGATTTGCTGAGTTTCCCCCGCTTTCCCATTGGCTGAGGTAAGGGCAGGCTGAGTAACTGATACATTCTGTGGCTTTCCTGGGAGAGGAGTTAGAGACATAGCTATCAGGTCCGTTCTGTCCCCTCATTATCAGGTCCGTTCTGTCCCCTCAGCACCATCAAAACAGCAGAGGTAATTATCTAAAAACAAACCCAAATTAAAGATATTCAGAAACTATATGAAGAACATTGTAATACTTCACTAAAGGACATGAAGTAAGCCCTAAAATAATGGATGGCCATAGCCTGTTTTTGGATAAAAAACAACAAAAACAGAAAACAATTCCTATTGACAATTTTCTCAAAATTAAATAGTAAACAAATTTATATCTCAATTAAAATAACAAGATTTTTTAAAAAAACTTTTCAGAAATAATAAGTATGTGAGAATATCTTGGAATGTTCTGATATAGAAAAGTAATTAATTATAAGCTATGCTAAAATAATTTGGCACCATTGCATTAATCAATAAAGGATACTAAAAGAAAGTCATAAATAAACTCATAAATATAATCAAGAAATTAATGAAGAATATATTTAAAATTCTTAAGGATATGATACATTATCCAGAAAGTTCAATTGGCAATTGGGCTAGATCTTTTGAGAAAAGTAAAACTAAATTCCTACTAAAAGTTTTATTCTAAAACAAATAGCATATAAATAAGCATTTAAATATAAAAATAATAAAAGCATCAGAAGAAATTTTATTTCTTAAAAACGTAAAGACTTTCTAACTCAAAAACTGAGAGGAAAAAAATCAAACTTGGACTATAAAAAAGAGTTTAGCTTTTGAATTGCAAAATAATTTCATGTCACAAGAAATATAACTATGAAAATATATGCAAAATATAAATATATGCCAAACAAATGTCACAAAGAGTTTTCACAATAAAAAAAATGAGCAAATACTTGAAGTAAAATTCCACAGTGAAAAAAATTAGGAACAGCGAATACCCATATGGTAAGATGTTAAAATTCTTTTATATGTATATATGCAAATTTACATAACAATGAGACACCATTTTTTCCCTATCTTATTGGAAACACGAAAATGTTTTATAATAGCCAATATTGACTAGAATAAACAAGTACTCTCAAGTTGTGTTGAAAGACATTTTGAAAATATGAAGATGTTTTGTGACCAAAAGTCCCACTCATAGGAATTTATCTAACAGTTTTACTTAAACGCAAAGATGTTCATCGAGGCCCAAATCCAGAAAAAACCCAAATGTTCATCAATAGGAAAAGTACTAATAAAATCCATCTATTGTGCTACTTTGCAATTATGATTAGAAATGGGTACATTTAGCTACTTAAATGGAAAGTTGACCAATATACTGGACAATAAAAAGAAAAAATCATAAAATAAAATGTTTATGTAAATAAAAGTATCATTTACATATAATGTATACTTATATATTTCTGGACATGTAGACATAAAACTGTTAATGTGGTTAAATCTGAGGAATAACAACTGTGGAAAGGGCTATAGCAAAGGGGGAATATCACCTTACATATTATGTCTCGTTTGAATCATTTTATAAACCTACCTAAGTATTGTATTAATAGATTTCTATTTTTTCCCCCCCAAATGGCAACTCTGCTTACCTCTGGCACTGAAACAGTTTTTTGCTTTTTTTTTTTTTCTCTCTCCCAGGGATAACCTGTCTGTTCTAAGACACCATGTGCCTGCTTGGTAAATGATGGGTCCAGAAATTGAAATATCCATGCTCGCTGATTGTGACAAATCCCTTTGGGGGTTAATTTTTATATTTATAGCTTGTTCTGACAGGAGTATTGAAATCTGCATGTGCATGTCACAGTTGGGATGATTTTGGCACAAGCAGAGGCTCTTGCTGCTACAGCTGAGACAGGATGAATGCCTTCAACAGCAGCAGCAGCATGCCGGGCATGAACAACCCCATTCATTTTAGCATTGAACGCATCATACTTTTTCCTCTGCTTTCTTCACTTCCCTCTGGCTTGGCAGAAAAATAGGTTTCACAATATTATTATTTTCTTTGTTGCTTCCTGGTGAAATATAAGAGAGAGGAAATGTTGCCTTTCCATGAGGCCTAATTGCTGAATGTGGAAACTTGGCTCCAAAAAATGTAACTACAGGTACAACTAATTAGGTGAGTGACTTCTTTTTCCCCATGTGTAATTCTGCACCCAATTCTGAAGTGTGGGTTATTTCCCACACCATCAAAAAATTCTCCAACATCAACTACAATTTATCTCAATTCTGACACTATCTACCCAGAGATGGCATTTCACAGATCTAAGATGGAAGGATCAGTCCTCGCTTTAGAGGCCAATCACAAGTCCAAGTTGTCACCTGTGCTTCTGACTGACCAGCTATAGATTAGAAGGTCCTACAACCCCCTTTTTGGGTTCCATGATTTTGCTACAACAGCTCACAGAACTCAGTGTAACATTTTACATGCTAGATTACCCATCTATAATAATAAAAGTGTAATATGCTAATTAGACCTGACAGCCAAACAACCTTCCGGACATCATTCCGGACGTCCTTCCAGATGAAGCCGAGGTGGCAGGGGCCAAGGCAGGAGAGCAGTTAGGGGCAATCAGGCAGGCAGGCAAGTGGTTAGGGATGATCAAGCAGGTAGGTGAGTGGGTAGGGGCGATCAGGCAGGCAGGTTAGTAGTCAGGGGCAATTAGGCAGGCAGGGGGAGTGGTTAGGGGCGATCAGGCAGGCAGGCAGGAGAATGGTTAGGAGCCAGTGTTCCCAGATTGTGAGAGGGTGCAGGCTGGCGGAGGGTGCAAGCCGTGCACTGGGCCTCTAGTTTACTATAAAAGGGTATATATCAGCAACAGCTAGATGGGAGAGATACTAGGTACAGGAAAAGGGCTTGGCACGTCCCTGCTCACTGAGCATCCATCCTCTCTAAATCTCCATGTGTTCACCAACCTGAATGCTCCCTGAACCCTGTCCTTTTGGGTTTTTGTAGAGGCTTCATTACATTGGCATGACTGCTTAAATCATTGTCAATTGGTGATTGCACTCAACCTCTAGCCCCTGTCCCCACCTCAGAGGTCAGTGGTAGATTGTTCCAAACCTCTAATCATATGATTGGCAGCCACTGTCCTGAGTGACCTGGGGGCTTTCCAAAAGTCATCTCGCTGACATAACAAAAGACACCTTTATCACTCTCATTACTTAAGAATTTCTAAGGGTTTTAGGAGATCTGTGTCAAGAAAAGGGTTGAAGACCAAATATCTATTTCTTATTATCTATACTAACAAAAGCCCAGGTGGTCCTCAGGCCCTTGCGTGTGACGTCGTCACAAGATGGCCACCACAAGATGGCTGTGCACAAGGCAGAGGCAGGGCCCAGTAGCTGCTCTGTGTGGTGAGGCCTGGGGGTTTCGCAACTCTGTGCAGTGCAGAGGAGCCAGTCCCAGCGTCTCTGCCACCTCACGCAGAGGAGGCGGGTCCCAGCGGAGGAGGTGGATCACAGCAGGGGAGGGCAGTTGTGGACAATCAGGCCAACAGCGGAGGGCAGTTGTGGGTGATCGGGCCAGCAGGAGAGCAGTTAGGCATCAATCAAACTGGCAGGGGAGCAGTTAGGGGCAATCAGGCAGGCAGGCAGGCGAGTGGTTAGGAGCCAGTGTTCCTGGATTGTGAGAGGGATGTCTGACTGACAGCCCAACAGTCAGACATTCCCCTGAGAGGTCACAGATTGGAGAAGGTACAGGCCGGACTGAGGGACACCCCCCTCCCATGCACGAATCTCATGCACTGGGCCTCTAGTAAATTATATCATACCAAGTTTGGTCAGAACTTTGGAAGGTCTGGGGGTAACAAATACAAATGAGAAAAAGCACACACAAAAATCATGAAGAACTTGTTCCCTTTGTGTCCCCTTTGATTTTCTCTTCGCCAGGGGCACTGACACCAGGATTTCAGTAGACTCTACCTAATTCAAGAGTGGAGCTCAGCATCCAACTTATTTCCAGACAAGAACACAGTAAATGCTGATTATTTCTAGTCATGTTTTCTATTTTTGAGTTCCACATTACTAACTAGATAATAATTGTTCCCAAGTAGTGGTTGTTTTAAAAATATGATAATTTCTTAAAGCTAAATTTGGCAATAACACATGTACAAATACAATCTTGTATGTGCAATAACTCAAAAAATTTGTTGGCCCTCGTACTTTTGGTTGTTACTTAAATAAAAATAGAATGCAAAGGACAAAAATGTCAAGTTCTAGTTTTAATATTCAGTGTTTCTAATAAATTGGAAAAACAAAAATGAGTGAAAATTAAACTATTTAAAAATAAAAATATAAAAATTTTTAGCCTCCCATCTCCCCAAATAGTAAACACAATAATTCAGTACAATACATGGTATTGTCAGAATTCAATTCAGCCCATTTACTAGAACTTTTTAATTTCTAGAAAGTGATTTATGCGTTTTTCTTTTTTTTTTGAAATCATGTCTCATTAACCTTTTTATAAGGAAAACCACTAACTCATTTTTTCATGATTTCAATGTATAACTATTAAAAGGAATATTAGCTACTCACTAGAAAAGAAAGGAATTTTAACACTATGACATGGGAAAGTTGTTTCTCTCACTTTTAGAAAATGGAATTTAACTAATTTTATGGAGTTTGAATTTTATTATCAAAATAAATCATGTATTTGAAAAGGATTCAAAACAACAGAAAATTATAGGGTGAAAAGTTAGAATTGCTCTTCGCTCCTCCTTGCTTTACCTTCCTGAGCTAAGAGCAGTGCTATATTTTTAAATATCTTTGTTGAAGATTGGATTTCTTTGCTAAGATTTTCTAATTTTTTTTATTGATTTCAAGAGAATTTGTAATTTCTTACTGAAGCATTTTTTTTATGAAGGCTGCTTTCAAATCCTTGTCAGTTACTTTCAGTCTCTGATTCATCTTAGTGCTGGCATCAGCTGTTTGTCTTTCCTTGGTGTGGTGGGTTATTTTAACATTTTGCTAATTATGTTAAGAGATTCTAGTTTCTATTTAAATATTTTATTTTAGCGGCTATCACAGGCTAAGGTTTAGCACAAACCTCCTGGCTTACTCTTGTGGGCTGTGGTTCCAATGACAATTCCATGTATTTAAGTGTACGCGTCAGTGGTTTTTAATATAATCACCAATATGTGCAACCATTGCCACCGTCAATTTTAGAATACTTTCATCACAATAGTGAGAAGCCCTGTACCCTTAGATATCAGTTTCCTATATCCCCATCCCCCAGCCATAGGAAGCCACTAATCTACTTTTTTCCATTTTATCTATAATAGACATTTTACATAAATTTATTTATATAATATGTGGTCTTTTGGGGCTAGCTTCTTTTACTTAGAAGCTAAGTAAAGGTTCAAGGTTCAGCCATGTTGTAGCATGGATGAAAAATTTTTCATTGCATGGCTATACCACATCTTGCTTATTCATTATGGCTATTCAGTAGATGGACATTTGGATTGTTACCATGTTTTGGCTATTGTAAATAGTGCTGATATGAACATTTGTGTACAAGTTTTTGTCTGAACACCTGCCTTTAATTATTTTGGGTCTATATGTAGGAGTGGAATTGCTGTGTAATTATATGTTTGTGATAGTATTTCTATGTTTAACTTTTTGGGGAGCCACCAAACTGTATTCTACAGCAGCTGCACAATTTTATACCCCCACTAGCAATATATGAGGGTTCTAATTTCTCCACATTCTTGCCCACATTTGTTATTTTCTTTTGGACAATTTAAATTTTAGAGGCTTTATTTTTAGATCTATTTCTGTCTGCTTGGTGTGTGCGTTGCCACTGGGGTTCCAGCTGGACCCTTTCTCTATTACCTGAAAAGGAGCAAGGATTCCCTACCAGCGGTTCTCAACCTGTGGGGCACGGCCCCTGAAAATACATCCTGCATATCAGATATTTACATTACGATTCATAACAGTAGCAAAATTACAGTTATGAAGTAGCAACGAAAATAATTTTATGGTTGGGGCTCACCACAATATGAGGAACTGTATTAAAGGGTCGCGGCATTAGGAAGGTTGAGAACCACTGGCTGTCTGGTGCCTAGGTGGTAAGAGTCTCCCCTTTCCTCAGGGACAAAGAGAGCTGTGGGGAAACTCTTATTGTAGCTGGATCCCATTTGCCACTACTGCTGCTCACCCGGTCTCTTGGTGAGAGAGGGGTGTCTCAGATCTGTGGGGATAAAGAGACTTCTTGGCCAGGCTCCTTGTTGTGGCCCCATCTTTGGTGTCATCTGGGCTCCCAGTTCCCTAGGTGGTAGAAGAGAGTCTCAGACCCTTTGAAGAGGACCATCCTTTTCCTGGCTTGCAGTCTTCATTGTGGGTCTTGATCGCTTCCCCTTGCATGTGTTGCCTTGCTTGCCTGGCATTATTGACAGGATTCCTATCTGATCCAGGGGAGGATTTGAGCTACCTTCCATTGCTTGATGGGAGATCTGACATGCGGGGCCTGGATAGTATTTTTCTGTTGGATAGAGGCTTCTAAGACCACTGCCCCTGTGTTTTCCTTTCAGCCTTGGGATCGCTAACCAGTTCGCCTTCCTCTTTCCACTGTTCAGAGTTCTTTTTCCATTGCCTCTTGCATTATTTTCAGGGTTTATGGTTGTACTTGGGGAAATATATGTCCACCCTTTTATCCAGACTGGGAATCTCTATCTCTTCCACTAAACACTGAATGCAAAGGAACCATGTCTTACCCTGTGTTTTCAGGGTTTAATTCAGTTTCTGACACAGCATGTGCTTATGAAGTAAGTGTTAATGAATTAATATACAGAATTTGACCTATTTCACTACAGTGAGCAGAAGATTTCTGTGCTGTGTTACTTAGCAGTGACAACAAAGACAGGTTAAGGCTCTTCTTAATAATATAAAAATGTGACTTTCTTCTCTGTACTTGGATAGCTGACTTCACATTTATCTTTGAGTATTATTTCCATTGCATGAAATTAAAAGATATCAGAAAAAGATATTAGCAATGCTTCGTGTCACCATGTCATAAGCATCCGAGAAGGCCTGGGTGGACAAACAGTTTTCTCAAAGGATTTTAGAAAATGGTCTATATACAGCTATGTTACACAAGGCTTCTATAAGAAAAGGTGAAAAGAGAAATTTTAATCATCCAATAACAGGTGAACCTATGAAACAATAAGCATCCTGCATAGTTGGTTTTATTTATTTATCTATTTACTAGAGGCCCAGTGCATGAATTCATGCACGGGTGGGGTCTGGCCAATCTGGCCCCAATCTGGACAGATCGGGGCTGAGCCTGTTGGGAGAAGTAGATGGCAGGAGGTTGGATGGCTGGCCCATACTGACCGAGGCCAATTAGGGCCAGGCTGGTTTGGGGGAGGGGCTGCAGGCAATTGCCTGGCAGGCCTTGCTCCTGATTGGTGTTGGGGGCTGATTGGGGGTGGGGCCAGGCAGGGGGAGGGGCTGTGGGCAGTGGGCCGGCTGGCACCGCCCCATATTGGGGTGAGGGGGTGCGACCAGGATGGGATGGTTTGTGGGAAGGGCTGCAGGATGTTGGCTGGCAAGCCCCACCCTCTTTTGGGGTTGAGGGGCAATCAGGGGCAGAGTTGACTGGGAGGAGGGGCTGCAGGCCTATTGTGGTGGGGCGGCCAATCAGGGGTGGGGCTGGCAGGGGGCTGGCGTTTGGCTGGCCGGCCCTGCCTTTGATCGGGGTGGGAGAGTCCAGTAGTGGGCAGTGCTTATTAAAGATACTTTTGAGAACAATAACTGGGTAGAATGGGAAAAGAGCAGGTTTGAGCAGAGGAATAAGTAAAGCTGCAATGCTGGCCAGGGATCAGCCTCAGCTAACCACATAGAGTGCTCTCAGGTCAATGGGAAAAAAGAAAACATATGTACCTGATCCGGCCGGTTCGCTGGCCACAGTGGGCATCATAGTAACTGGTCATTATGGTTGTTACAGCGTTACAGTCGCTGGCTTTTTATGTATACAGATTATTTATTAATTAATTACTTTATTGCTATGGTTTAAATGAAGTTCTGGGATAAAGGGGGACTAAATGTAGGTTAAGAGATTTAATAGTAAAGACACCCAGCCTGGCCGGCAGGGCTCAGTGGTTGAGTGTCAACCTATGAACCAGGAGTTCACGATACTATTCCCCATTAGGACACATGCCCGATCCCCAGTGTGGAGTGTGCAAGAGGCAGGATGTTTCTATCGCTTTCCCTCTCCCTTCCTCTGTGAAATCAAGAAAAAAATACATATATATTAAAAATAATAAATATACCCTTTTTGAGTGTCTCCTGTTTAAAGACCTGAGTGAGCTGCATTATTTATATTACTAATTAACTCCACAAATCTCCATTCTGTAGATGCAGAAGTTACGAATTAGAGAAATTTTATTATCTGAAGTCATACCATGTACAGAGAAAGAATTCAGTTTCATGACTGACTCTAAACTCGCCACCCTTTCATTTGTAGGTCGACTCATATAATACAAAATTTCCAAAGGAAAGCATAAAAATGTAATGCATGGCAAAATAAGATTTTATGATAAAAACTTTCCTCATTTACCACAAAGTGTCAGAATAATAGCTTAGTTGATATTATATGATGTTTTGCTGCAGTGGTAGTAACAACTGCCTTTTAGCAAAATAATGCATTATTATTAGCTCATTGAACTATAATGGAGAACATTGTTTCCAAAGGCAACGATGTCTTATAATACATTGCCTTCTGCCCTGCCCCCCACTGTGTTATTTTCTTTCTACCACACTGACAAAGGCATTCTACAAAATGAGGAAATAGTGGAGGGCACAGCTGAATCAAATTTTGAAACAAACAGCCAAAGATAAGTGTGTCACATGAGAACAGCTCTTAATTGTTCTGTGATAATTCACTCAAAATATAATGATGTTGTTAGAAAGAATGAACTAGTTTTCTTGCGGATTAAGAGGAAATCGTTTGTAGAAGATGAAAGGGCATAGAGCATTTGAATAGACAGAGAAAAGAACTGCAAGAACATGAAATTACTTTTTTGCCTGATAAGACATTTATCTGTGTTTCTCTATCCTCATGCTAAATGAAGTCTAGAAGACAGAGTCCTTTGAAAGCTGAAATGGTATTAGGTTAGAATTCTGTTCCAATCACTCAGAGGACAGACATAAATAAGCATTGCAGTGAGTCTGGTTACTAATGAGGAGACTTCTTTTGCAGAATTCATCTTAACTAGCTTTTATTCTGGAAACTGCCCGGGGCTTCTTACCAAAAGCCATGGCTAAGTTCTATATGTGCAAGGAAATAAGTTGTATGAGTAGCCTCTCTTCACTGGGAGAATTTGCAAACTAAAATGTCATGCTCAAATCATGCTTCTAATGCTCACAGATTTCAAAGCAGATGGTCATGGTAATTTGCTTTTGAAGATAACCCTAAAATATTACCAATTCACTAAATTTTTTAAAACAATTCATCCTCCTGCTAGAGGCAGCTTAATAATATAAAACAGACTCTGCATTTAACTATACCTGAGCTTCCCTGATCGGTGTTATTGGTTATACCCCAGCAGACGGAATCTTCACCACACTTCAATGATGATTCCTCCAGCCATTTGTCATTCCCCATCTAAGCTGGACAATCAGTTGGTCATGTGGTTGATGGGAGTGGGAAGAACCTGAGGTCTTTGCATGAAATTGTTTAAGTGGGGTTTTAAGTGTTTTCAAAGTAAATAAATAGAAACCTCTGGGGACTTTGGGAAATAAATCTCTTTAATGAAGATCTCTCTAGAAATATGGATCTATCTGGTATAATGTGGAAGGCAAGGAACCTAGGATGGAGGACTGAAAGTAGAGGGGTTAAGTGCGAAGCAATGTGCCACTGACTGATTCTGAAAGACTCACCCCCTACCCCCAATTTATATATTGAAGCCTTAATCCCCAGTTAAGGTAATAGAAACTCAGAATGTACTATATTTGAAGATAGGGCCTTCAAAAGCTCAGTAAGTTAAAATGAGGTTTATTAGGGTGGCCCGCAATCCCATATGACTGGTGTCCTTGTAAGAAGAGGAGATTAGGATACAGGAGGGACAGCAAGAATGCATGCACACAGTGAAAAGGAGATTGAGGGTGCAGTGAGAGGGTGACTGTCTGAAAGGCAAGGAGAGGCACCTTGATCTTGGACTTGCAGCCTCCAGAACTGTGAGGAAATAAATGAATTTTATTTAAGCCACCCAATTGGAAGCACTTTGTTATGACAAACTTAGCAAACCGATGCACTGATCTTTGTCATAAAAGGCAAAAAAATGAAAACAATCCAAATACCAACCTACAGGAAAATGGATAGTGCAAGGAAACCTTAGTCCTCTGTGCTTTGCTCTTTCAAGTCCCCCAATCCAGGAGAGAATCAGGACACCTCCTGAAACACAGACAATGGCTCTTCCCACCTGGGTGAGCTACAGGAGCTTGAAACACAGCCAACCTGAGGTCTACTGATGGATGAAATGGTGGTCCCAGCTAATCGCCACTGCTATAGAAAGGAAATGTTTTGCTACTCATAAAAGCAGGATGGCTCTTTGATTAATATTCTATGAGCCCTTTTCCTCTCCTTGCTGCATTTTCTTCCCCTGATCTTGGTTTAGATTTCTTAATTTCCAGAAGTGGGAAGCAAGATGAGAATCAGGATTATGTGTGTAGAATAGACAGATTTAAAAACCTGGGCTGTAGTGGAGTTTATTTTAATCTCCCTTATGTCCTACTCCTTTTGATGAATGTGAGCCTCTAGGCCGACAAGCAAGACTTGAATGTTAGATTCCATTGCTCTGTCTCACAGGAACTTTGTAGGCTAGATAATAGTACAAACTAACCATCAATCAACATTTATAAGGTTTGGTCCGAGGACTTTTATCTAATAAAAAAATCAGTAGAGTTGGTAGCAATAAACTAATTTACCCAAGCAATTCTTTTCTATTATCTTAATCTTAAACAGTTAACAAATGCTTGTACGCTTACTATAAATAAAACCCCACTTTAAGGAGATAAATTCTGAGAATTAAGTTTTTAGTAAAAACAGCAGGTTAGAAACTATTAATTGGGGTTGAACATGTTACAAATTTAAAAAAAAAAAAACAAAACTACTCAACTCTATTTTATTCACTTTGCTACCAGCAGCTATGTTTTGTGTACCAACCATAGATTTTAAAAAAATCATTTTTGCTAGAATTTGACAATAGAGGCCGATATTTGCATAAACAAAATTGTTCCCAGAATTAAACTTGTAAAAGTAAGCCAGATGCTTATTTCCTTATTGCAAAAATGCCTAAACGCCATAGAAATAATCTGATTTCATATAGAGAGGAAAGTGACTCTGTTTTTATGGTGTGCTGTCTATAGTCATTCAACCAAAATGTTCTTCGCTCTGGATATGTGTCAGGCACAATTTCTGGTGCTGGAGATAAAAATAAATAAATAAATGAAGTCTGAGACATCACGCTGCTCATTAGTCTAATTGAGATGATAGAAAAGTGAACAGCTATCATCAGTTAGTCCAGTCTGATCAAGTTATGCAAAATTCAATGACTAATAATTGGGCTTAGATCAGTGAGCAATTCACAGCTGACAGGTGTTCCAGCTGAATCTTAGAAATGATTGGGGATTTATGAAATGGGTGGAGGAGTGGGGGCTTGCAGGTGAACCAGGGGAGATTATAGGAGGATTGGGTATTCTAGGCAGAAGGAGCTATAAGGTCATTTATTACACAAATAAAAATCCAGTCCCGAAAATATATTCTTATTAAGAGTTGGAAAATAAAAATAACAGTTAATCCATTCGGTGCCTGAGGGAACATGATCCTTAGCTTGCACAGTCAGGAGCTTGGCTGCTTTTTATTGGTCTGTGTCAGTGCCTGTCTAACTTACTTGCCTCCAACTCTAAGTAATTTATCCTGAGTGTTTCTATGTGCAGTACAAGCTCTATATGCTTTAATTCTTAGCAGTCACAGATATTAAGGATTCTAAAAAGTATGTAGGGCCATTTAAAAATTCCCTCAAAGTTTGGAACTTTCAAGGGAGGCAATAAAATAAATTGAATTTTCCAGCATCCTAGAGGCAGTCATGTGTCAAAAGTACCCCTTATAGCCCAAGGTTGTACATCATAACTTCTCAGATTTCACTAGAGTTTATTACAATGCAAAAACACCCACAAGGCCCAGCATGCATATTCAATTTACCGGCATTAAAGGAAGACACCTTAAAATGTGGTTTCTGTTTATAATGATAGACACATTGCGTGTTTACAATTCAGCAACATACAGATTACCTTGTCTTACAAAACAGCTGTGGTGAAGTCTTTGACTAGAAATTATCCTACTTTGGGAACATTTGATTAGACATTAACATAAATGAAAGGTATTATTAGTTCAATGGAAAGAGTTGAACACTTAAGAAGGCTGTTTCTATCAGTGGAAACAAAGATGGAGAACTGTTGAATAACTGAGTTGCTCACAACTCTGCCTATTTTCCAGAAATTGAATTGGGACCAGATATCTGCCCACACAGTGAACATGATCTTATTAGTAAATGTTTCTTTAAAAGAAACACACGATGACAAAAATGGTTCTTTAGTGGACTTCAGTCAACGGAAAAAAATATTAGATAAGTTGAAAAATATGCCATGGTCTTCAAATTTCAGAAGTAGAGACTAGCAATTTAGAGGCATTGGCGGGATGCTTAGGGAAAATCCACAGTGCCCTTATAATTTATTTTTCGGTGAACATTTTGATGAACAGTAAGAAATGGTTGATGAAAAGATTAGACACTTGAAAGAGGGCTTAGATTTCATTCTTTTTAGTTCAGTTGCAATTGCTGGTATATTTGCTTTTGGTTGGTTAGAAGCACCAAACAGCCTTTTACTTAAAGAATCTAATCAATTCAAATAGTATGTGGTTTCAAAAGAAAAAAAATACTATTAATTTTTATTTATATATATGAAAATAAAGTAAGTTATTTTACTTTAACTATATTTGTATTGATTTTCTGTATAGCTTTTGTTTTAAACTTCTGATACTAGAACAGGCTAGTTTTGCTAACTCTGCCTTTGTAATTAAAAAAAATGTAGCAGTTGTATGTGTTTAATTAGGTATTTGGAGTTGTCTTTCAAGGAGGATGGTTAATTTTCTTGAATGTTAAAATATGAATTAGGAAACATATCATATGGCATTGTTCCACAGCTCCCTGCACAATATTTTCAACCCAGCTGGTTTTCAATAAATGTTTCTTGATTTTTATTGGTTAACTGACTCCAGAGGGGTAAGGTTCATTTAATCGTTGTCACTAGGGGGCAGCAGAGGCTGTAGGATATCAAGACCTGGCATTTGCTCTGCCAGCTAACATGGGTATAGTCTTGCCCTCTTTCTCCATTTTTGTGGTCTACACCTGGGAGTGTACATCAGAATGGTCCAGGGAGTTTTGAATCACAATCTCTGTGGGAATGGCTGGGGCACGGGTAGTTTCCAAAAGCTATTGGTTATTCTCTTGTATAAGAACAGATAAGAAGAGAGAAAGAGAGGAAAGATCCCCAAGATGAGTGCCTGCTTTCCCATGGGTTGACCTTAGGGAACTGTGAAAACATAAACCATAGATATAGGGTTTTCAGTAGTTTACTGGTGATATTTGGTCTCATTCTGTAGTCACATGACAGGAAGAAGGGTGAGACAGCACAAACTGTTTTCCTGGGGTCCCCTAAGGAGTCATATTTTAATCTCCACTGAACTAAATTTCATTAGACTTACCGCCACTGTTTAGTTGTTCCACAAAGACCTTTGGCTATTCTCTTTGCTCTGGCTCTCTAACTAAACTTGTTCTCATGCTTAAAAGTTAAAACTTAAGCCAGTAATTCCACCATTTACTCATGCAAGAGAATGTTTCTCTCTAGCTCCCTCTTTACCAAGCTTTTAGCATTTGCACAAAAATGATGAACGGTGGTTGGAGCACATAGTTGTATCCTGTGTTGGATATACCTTATTTTTTTTAGGTGAAATTTCTTCCTTTCTTTCTCTTCTTCCTTTTCTTTCTTTCTTTCTTTCTTTCTTTCTTTCTTTCTTTCTTTCTTTCTTTCTTTCTTTCTTTCTTTCTTTCTTTCTTTTCTTTCTTCCCTCCCTCCCTCCCTCCCTCCCTTCCTTTTGGTATCTTCACCTGAGGATATATTTCCATTGATTTTTAGAGAATGTGGAAGAGAAAGGGAAAGACAGAGAGAAACATCAAAGTGAGAGGAATACTTTGATTGATTGCCTCCTGCATGAGCCTTGACTTGGGCCCGGGCCAGGGAGGAGCCTGCAACCTAGGTACATGCCCTAGGTCAGAATTGAACCCAGACCCTGTGGTTGGCAGGCTGAGGCATTATCCACTGAGCCAAACCAGCTAAGGCAGGATATGACATTTCTTAGACCTCCAGCAGCAGACCTTCATTTTTTTTCTCCAGGAGTGAGGTGGATAAACTCTACATCACCTTCTTGGATTCTTATTACCCAAGTTACTAAGAATATTACCAGTGGCATACAGGGAGCTTAGCCAATGAGAGGTCAGAAAAGGTGTTTCCTCTGTTGTTCATACTGATCCCTAGCTCAACCCCTGCCCAGGCCTAAAGCATCAAAATCAATGATCAGCTGCCTCCGGCATGCCCCCCTGGGGGACCTAGGCCTGCAACCTAGGCATGTGCCCTTGACTGGAATTGAACCTGGGACCCTGCAGTCCATAGGCCAATGCTCTATCCACTGAGCCAAACCAACTAGGGTGGTTGTTAGCTTTTTCTAACTGACTTGTTTAACTTAGCATAGTGCTCTCAAGGTTCATCCATGTTGTTGCAAATGGTGCTATTTCATCCTTTCTTATGGCTGAGTAGTATTCCATTGTGCATATGTACCACATCTTCTTTTTTTAAAATATGTTTTTATTGACTTCAGAGAGGAATGGAGAAGGAGAGATAGGAACATCAATGATGAGAGAGAATCATTGATCAGCTGCTTCCTGCACACCCCCTACTAGGGATTGAGCCCGAAACCCAGGCATGTGCCCTTGGCCAGAATCAAACCTGGGACCCTTCAGTCCGCAGGCTGATATTCTATCAACTGAGCCAAGCAGGCTAGGACATAGGTGAAATTTCTTGCAAATTCCTCTCATGATGCTGGACTCAGGGGTAGGTCACTTTTTCTATTAGACTTCTAAAATCATGCATAAGAATGCTCTTTTCATTTGTATCTTAGAATTGAATCTATAGTGCTTAAACAAGAATTGATTAAAGACTATGGAATAATACAGGGAAAATAAACAGACATTTGTATGACTCTAGATAATATTTTTACAAGGTAGGGTTTATTTTCTGGGCTCAAAAACTTTATTTTATGTAAGATAGATCCCAAGAACAAAGGAGATGAATACTATATTTTCCTCTTGCTATCAGTTCTTCTTTCAACTCTGCAGTATTGCAAACCACCACGAACCCCCCCCCGCCCCCCCGTCTCCCAACCAGGTGAAGGGGTTTAAATTTTATTCTGAGTGTGTTGAGAAGCCTTTTGAAGATTTTAACCAGGAAAAATCAGGGTAAATTTGTATTTAAAAAAGGGGGGATGTGACTGTTCTGTGAATAACAGATGGTAAGGAAATAAGAGCAAAGCCAAGAACAATTAGAACACTAGGTGATCTCAGAGGTTCTGATGTTTGGACTGAGAGTACTGATAAAGACAGAGGAAGCAAACGTATAGAATATACTTTGGAGACCCTAGAAAGCCTGGGTCGATTTTTGTACGGTGAGGTGAGGCAGGGGCAGGGGTGGGGAGGAAAAGGAATCTGAAAAGGAAGGGTTGGAAAATCTATCCATTTTTCCTCTCACAACCCTTGCATAGGTCTCCAGGTCTCTTTGTTGCTAAGAGTACTCACAGCTTACAAAGAAATTTGGTAGAGTAAGACTAAATGAGTTTGTCTCTCTGTAGTCTACATTTGAAGGAAATTCATGTGTTTTCTTTTACACAAACATCCGTGCTGAAGAAATACCATATTGTGCAGAAAACCACACAAACATGTGTGACCTGACACTACTATGCAGAGATAGGAAACATGCACCAGGTGGGTAAAACATGCTGTGAGGTGCTTGCTAGCAGCACTGGTGTAGCCAGGGGTTTGTTTTAACTGGGTCTGTGACTGCCCGTCCAGTGCTGGGATCCGAGTGTCTGGATGTCAAGTGTGAGGCACAGTTGTACTTTGTTGTACTTTGGTCATCACTACCTATAGTTTTCTCATTTTTCCTTTTATGTTACGTTCTTTTCAGGAAGGCTCTGACTTCTCTTGTTTTACTTTTTGGCCATGTATGAAAAATTTTCAAAAAGAGTGCTGATAGTGACCCTATGAGAGTATATCTTAAGTCTGGATCTCTGTGTGTGAGACTTGCATCTCTCACCAAACAGTCCAGCAAGTCTGTCACCCTCCCTAGCGAAGTGACTGGGATGTGGGGAGTTTGACTCAACGACTCCAAAATGCCCTCCAGCTCTAATCAATCACTCTTCTGTTTGAGGGCCATATGACAATAATGTCTGTTTTTTTTTATATCAATGACCTGTTCTCTCTTTCTCTTCCTTCCTTCCTTCCTTCCTTCCTTCCTTCCTTCCTTCCTTCCTTCCTTCCTTCCTTCTTCCCTCCCTCCCTTCTCTCTCT
>NW_006285613.1:453023-454852 GCF_000327345.1 Myotis davidii
AGAGGCTCAGCCACTGCATGGTGTATCAGCAGTCCCCAAGAAACACATACTTGGACTTTCAAGGCAAACAGGCTGTTGTTTCAATCCCATTGGAAATGTACAGTGGGTCCTTGACTTATGAGTGTCCCGACTAATGAGTTTTTTCGAGACACGTGCCGTCTCTCAGCCGATTTTTTGCTTTGAGTTGGGAGCTAAAATTCAGGTTAGGAGCCAGCTTCAGATACCCCACCACTAGTTGGCACAGCGAACGTCACAGTGAATGCCACATCAGCCCAGCATCACGTGTCTCACTCGTTCACTGTTGATTTGACATACAAGTAATTTGAGTTACGAGCTCCATCACGGAACGAATTAAACTTGTAAGTCAAAGCCCCACTGTACTTATTTCTGAGTTTATTGAATCCACATTTTAGTGTCTCTTGGGATTGTAATCATCTTCTTTTAGACATCTTTTTGCTGTTTGTTGAATACTGTTTGTTTCTTTATATACCATTTGCCTATTATTTCTTTGTTTCTCCTTCCTGAAAAATATATCAAGGTAAGAAGTTAATATATAAAGTTGAATTGTCAAATGCCCTGGAATCAAGAGTATCCACATTCTCTGTGTTGTTCAGTGAGGCATGGGCTATAAAGACCATTGGCAGCCAATGGACTACCACTCAATGTGTTTGACAAGAACGCAGTCCATTGCCCTGGGCTAACAGTATTGTTGTTAAGATTTCTAATTTTTCTGTAATCTAATACCTAATTCAATAGCAAGACAGATAAAAACATAGACAGTAGCCTAGCAAGAGAAATTTCTCCTAGATTGCTGCGGGCAAACAAATTCGAAGTTAGACATAGTGAGCAAGCTACATTGTCTCACTGAGCAAAGAGAGGTGGGCCATTTGGCTGGTTACCCTCATGAGTTCAGGCGACCAGATAACCCTGCTGTCTCTTTCTTGCATGGTGCTTTATTGGTCATAAGATACAACAACAACAGGCTTAGGTACTGTGACAGCTCAGGGGAAGAGCCATCCATGTGCATTCAGGTATGCAAAGAGGAGGGCATTCGACGAATGTTACTTCCTACCTTGTGAATTGAAATCCAAATCAATGAACAAGCTGTTTTTTATTATTATTCTCCATTTGGATTCACTTGAGAACTTACAAATTTTTGAAGAATAGAGTTGGGATTCTCAGGTAACCATCCTATGGTCAAACAAAACTGTCTCTTCCATGTGAACGTCTTGCTGTTAACTTGGATGAAATATGTGAAGGTTTAAATGGTTGGTCTGCTTCTATCCCTTTTTCCCCAGTTGCATTAAAAGTTATCATTCTCACATTAGTCTAACTCACTCCAGTTCGCAGTTGCCAGTTGACATTTTTTATTGCTGTTTTAGAGGCTGCTTTTATTCTTTTTTTTCCAGCTTTATTGATATACATTTTGCATATAACATTATATAAGCTTAAGGTGACAACTGATTATCATCTTAGAGTTAGTTAACACCTCCATCAAGTCACATTACTACCATCTATCTTTGATGGTGAGAATATTTAAGATCTACTCTTTTAGTTTTCTTACTGACCACTCAGTGGCCAATACAAAGTTAATAGTGGATTCTGTAAAGGTTTTGCATGTGGGCTGACTCCATACTAAGCACATACTAATGGGCCATTTAGTCTAGACATGGTTTCTGTGCAGAACATGATAGTAGCTATACACGCTCCTAAACTATTGTTATGTTTCTGTTTCATTGGCCTTACTGTCAGGAGCATGCACCTTAGAGTAGAGCTTAACCTGGAAGCTATTCTCTGTTTACAAAAATTGAAAGATATCACACATATAC
>NW_006285613.1:455043-474320 GCF_000327345.1 Myotis davidii
TAAGGAAAAGTGGGTGGATTCAGCCAACAATTCAAATGAGATTTTCATGCCCAGAACGTTTCAGCCACACAGATTGTCTCTTCCTGAAGAAAGAATTTTGGTGTCTTTGTGACCACCACAGTGAACTCATGCACATACAAAAGCCAGGTTTTGGCAAACTTTTTATTTGCATATTCCTTAGGAACATTTCTTGCACCAGGGCAATAATTTTGAGGTCTGAATAAAAGTATTCTATAAATACAAGATTAAATTTTGCCTTTAAATATGCACACTCAATTCAAGTTACAGTTGTGAGTACTTTCAGATGGGGAGCCACAAGGATTTGGTCAGTATATACTAAAAAATAAAGGCAGAACAAAGATTTGTATTTTTAGAACAGGAAGAATAAAGGAGAATCACTGGGGACAAGTCAATATAGAAATGGTCACATTTCCACTTGCACTTTAACTCATGTCCCACAGTCTGTCTCTCAAATGCTATTTAAAATGCAAAGGCAAAGCAAGAACATTTGGTGTACGCAATAAAGCGTGTCACACAAATAGTGCTGCTTCCTATGCATGTTCAAAGAGAAAAAAAGGTCCCAGTGAAAATGTTAAATGTTTTAGTTACTTGAAAATATTTAATCCAGTAATGAAGTGATTTATTAAACAATTTATTAAAAATGTTTCCTGAGGATGACTCTAGGGGACATAGATGAGAGATGTAAGGAAATTTAAAAAATTGTGTATATTATAGACATCTGACTCTGAAAATTATTTTCCAGAAACAATCAAAACTTAAAATTTAATGTATTCCCAGTGGAATGCAATTAGTAACAAATGATTCCTTTTTCTCTATAAAAATGTTAAAATGGATTGTGTTTGGGGGAACCTATATATTAAAAGAAATTGAAGGTAAGTATCAGCCAATTTAATATATTTACTTTATTTGAAATTTGATTCAAATGAACCAAATTGTGAACAAAGTTGCACAGAAGTTATGAGGCAATTTGGAAAATATGAATACCTACAGGATATCGGATAATATTAAAGAATTACTGTTAATTTTGTTGAGGTGGGATAATGTTTAAAATAGATAATTCCAATCATTTGGAGGTATATGCTGAAATCTTTACAGAAAGGTTAAGTTGATGGATTTGACTCAAGACTTTTGGTCTTGGAAAGAAAGCCAATGGAAAAGAAAACTTTTACAACAGCAGGGTGTTTGATTTCCCTCTACTCAATTTAGAGACCAATTCCTATTAGCAAAAAAATTTTGTTTGTTTGTTGGTATTTACAAATGGTTATATTGAGAAGAAAATCATCCTTACCATTAAGAGAGTGAACAAAAAAAGCTATACATGCAGATTGTGGAAGAAAATCCATTTTATATATTGCTATTTTTACTTAGGGCAATCAGAATAAAGACATATAGGAGAGTAACAAATCAAAGGTAAGCCCAGCAGAATATGAAGACTTCACTGAGAAAAAAATAAAACAAAATCAACATCAGCAAAAATCAAAGGTCACAGTCAGTTGAGTCTGGGAAAGAAATAGAAGCAACACTGGTAGAAAGATGCAGATAAGTAGCTGAATTTTTACATTGTAGGTCTTGGAACACAAAATTTAAGAAAAAGCAACTTTGAGCCAGACAGAGGATGGAAATGCAATGGAAAATAAATTGAAATGGTAGACTTTCTAGGCAGTGGAAGGTTTGTAACTGATGCTTCTGTAGTTAGGTAGAGACAAATTCTGGATCCAGTCATTAATTCCTTCAGTAAAGGTTTTGAAATAGTTTCTGTGTACCACACACTCTTCTAGCACTAGAGATGCAGTGATGAATCGACAATGTATGCCTATAATTACTGATCTGTGGTTTGCATCCATCAGTTATTTCTGCATTCAGAAAGGATAACTTGAAATTCTCCAGCAGAAATGAAGGCTTACTCTGAAGACTAGTACTAGATATGAAGGATACAAACAAACATGTGTACTTCATAGATGAAGGAAGCAACAAAAGTGGATGCCTACATGCAAAGCTGACAAAAGGATTCCTCTCCCAATACGCTGACATAATTCCTAAGTAACTCAGGCTAATCTCACTTCCATCATAGAAAGTACAAAATAAACATTTCTAAATCCAAAGGGGAGAGGTGCAGAAAATGGATGGAAATGCTTTGCTTTCTCTCTTTTCCCTTTTGACCCATTTCTTTCTATACTTTCTCATGAAAATGAGCCTCAAGCAGCTTGACTGTTTTCTGAATAAAAAATAAAATCAGGCATAGAATGTACGAAAGAGACCAAACAAAGGAAAAGAGACACACCACAGAAGATGAGCTGTATGATATATACATTTCAAATCAACCAGCAATCTGGAAATGAAGAATATGGCACCTGTATTCCATGAAAGAAGCATCCATTTCTATGTGTTTCCACCAAGGACTAGCACATTTTCTGGTACATATTAATAAATATTTATTGAATGAGTGAATGACAATGACAAGGCTTTACTGATAATGAAGTATATAAAGATGGTGATCAATCTGGTAGTCTTGCATGCCTTATGCCATTTCCTGTTTTAGTTCAGTCTTAATTTCTGCTTCTCTAGGGACTCATGATATTTTGTGTTTTTAGTCTTATAAGATATGTTAGGCTAGGAAAAATATTTTTATCCATGACGCTAAGATGGTATTAGATTTATGCACTTAACATGCGTATACAGTATATCACTAGTTAGTGTTCTATACATACTTGAAATATTGAATTGAGAAATTTTTCTTCCCACCATTAGTAACAATTCAAAAATAAAACCTAATGAGCATCATGTCAACTCTCAGTAACTCAAAGACTGGCTGTCTCTTCAGAGGATAATCAAGAATCTGTGCTATTTTTCCTTTGATTGACTGACAGATTCTCCTGGTATCAGTCAAAAATTAAAGTGGTTCATTAGTATCTAGGCACAGAACACTATAATGAAAACCATAACTTTATAAAGGAGTGTGAAATAAGATGATGAGGAGACAGAAACTAAAATGCATCAGGTGACTTTTTTGATGGTTGTCACCTGTCCTTGAGTGTCTCACAAAGCAAAAGCATGTTAGAGTACCTTTATATGTCCTATTCACTTTATCCCCTTTCTGGTTATGCCCAGGGGTGGTAGTGATGGGTCATAGCATCATACACGAATGGATGGTAAATGGTCAGAAAAATTGTAGCATAATATGAGAGTTTGGAATCAAATCTGCATCTCCTTTACCCAGAATCTCACAAAAGAACCAGACAGAAGCACATTCATGTCAAATGAAAGTCCTGCGGAAGCTCGTAGTGTGGCAAAAATGTCAGAATCGGAGTTGATTCTCAAAAATGCTACTTCAGAGCTATTTGACTTTGAGTGGGTTACTTAACCAATTTTAAAATGTCTTTATTTCCAGATGAAACTAATGATGCCAAACTTATATACTGTGAGAATTAGATTTATTGCTACATTTAAAATATTCAGTATACAGTGCTTGGTTATGGTTTAGGTGCAATAGATGCTAACTGATATTATTTTTCCTTCAATAGAATAATAATTACATGATCACATGAAAAGTACAACTAAACTATAGAAAAGCAGCATGCAGAACTGCCTGAAATCTGGCTGAGTGGAAATCCTATAACCAGGGAATTAAAGAAGAAGCCAAACCGAGACTGCTAAGAGGGGTGGAGACTCGGAACAATATGGTCACACAGCAACATGTAGCAGATAAAAATTGGGATGGATATCTTGGCTGTGGAGGTCCACCTTGAGGAGCAAGAGGTCCTAGCCCCACACCAGGCCCCCCTGCCCAAGGTTCCAATGCCAGAAAAACAGGTCCCCATAACTTCTAGCTGTAAAACCCAGAGAGGATTAGGGATGAGGGACACTGAGGATTGCTGGAGTCCCAGGAAGTTCCTCTTAAAGGGCCAGCATAGGGGCTTATGTGTACTCATTCCATCTGAGCTACAGTGCTGGGGAAACAGCTTGAAAGACACCAGAGATGGGGGGGAGGGGGAGAAGAGAAATTAAATTGTCACCATCACGGAAAGAGATTGATGGCACCTTTCTCCCAGGCAGAAATGCTGGCAAAGGCCATTGTTACTTTTCTGAATCCTTTCCCCACAGATCCCACAGGTGGGCATTGTATCTGAGACTCTGTAAAACTTGCTCACACTGTTTTCCCCACTCTGGTGATTCCCTGAGGCCCCACCCCAACCAACTTTCAGGACTACCCAAGCTGTTTCTAGTGGCTTTTCCATATGAATAGGCTCTCTTAGATCATGCTTCAGATTTTCCTAAAATCTCTCACTAAGTGGCTCTAGGCCCAGCACTAACAGAAGCCAGCTTTGGTTTTCAGTTTGGCCTTGCTGGGCACCTCTCCAAGCCCAGCACAAGTAGCTGTCATCTGCAACTCACTTTGTAGCTGATGCCAGGGGGTCCTAGGCAGAACACAAGCAGTGGCTGACCTTGGCCTGCACCTCCCAGAAAGCCCAAAGCCAGCATACCCAGTGGGCAGCTTCAGACCATGTTGGAGCATCATTACCCAACCATCTTCACAAGTGACACACTCAAGGGGCATGCTCAGCGAGCACTAGAGCACCACTGAAGTAAGTCCTGCTCTTTGGGATTGGCCCCTGCACAGCTGGTCCTCCATGGTAGTTGAAGGTTGGTAGTTGAAGGTTGGTGGTTTGTGCAGCCAGTCCTTGTGTTCCCTAAAGGGACCAGGCCTGGAATAGGTCTTCCTCTGGTGGGCCTGTAGTATGTGGGTTCTTGACTTTGTGCAGGAAAGATTTCACAAGATGAGACCAGGCAATTTTGAGAGTACATTTATTAAAGCTGGGGACAGTGACATAGGAAGTGCTTAGGATAGAAGAAGCAATTAGAAAGAGCTTAGGTGGAGCTGCTTTGACTCTCTGGAAGGTGAGAGAAAAGGGGCCTGGGAGACAGGTTCTTAGGGTTAGCCTGGGTGGAGCTGTTGCTACTCATTGTTCCCCTGGTTTCAAGTCTTGTGAGGACCCTTAGGAGATGCATCCTGAGAGGCAAGAAAGATGTGGGTGTGCTCCTTGGAGATAAAGGTACTCTGGGTCTTTCCTCTTGAGAGTTTTAAGGTTGGGAGTTTAGGGGAGCTCTTAGGGGAGTGCCACGACTAATCAGCAGACCCTGAGCAACGGATGAATGGATTACTCTGACACACATTTCTGTGGAAGAGAAGACTAAGGGGCTGCTTGGCGATAGGAGGCACTAAACAGCCCTGATTGCCTGCCTCCTCAGGCTTTTATTGTAACAATAGCTTGAACTAAAATTAACCTCTAGATACAATCAGCAGGATAAGTATCCTTGAGAAAGCACATGCTTCTACAAGGCCATGTTTAAAGACTAAACATAGAAATTCCAGCAAAACACCCAGGGACTCGGACTTGTTTGGAAAAGTCGAGGCAGGGGCTGCCACCTTTGGCAAGGTCCCCTAGAGGCCCACGACCTTTCGGGGAATCCTCCTTACAGACATCCTAACCAAGTCCTGTGCTTCCCCACAGGGGAGGATCTCAATATAGTTTTCATCAGCTTTAAGTTGATGCACCAAAATGAGATTTATTTCTTTAACTTCATCTGTCCTTGGGTGTGGTTGGCACAGATGGCACTAATTGGATTTCTGCTATCTATCTTTCCAAGTAGGATGATTTACCCTCTGGTTAGGAAGAAGTGCAAGCCATCCACTCTTAAGTGTCCTCGGCTAAAGAAGATAAGATTTTTTTGATTTACTAGAGGGCTGCAAACTGCTTGGCTAATCAAACCTCTGTGTCACTTTCGCTATTCCACTTGTCCTGGCTTACTATCCTGTCTCATTTGCAGCTAACACAGGGAGGCTGCCAAAATGAGGAGACAAAGACATATGTCCCAAATTAAATAACAGAACAAAACTCCAGAAAAAGAAATAAACAAAATGAAGGCAAGCAATCTATTCAACGCAGAGTTCAAAACACTGATTATAAGGATGCTCAATGAACTTAGTAAGAAACTTAATGACATAAAAGAGGAGCAGTCAGAAATGAAGGATGCACTTGCTGAAATAAAGAATAATTTACAGCTCTAACTGGTTTGGCTCAGTGGATAGAGCGTCAGCCTGCGGACTAAAGGGTCCCAGGTTCGATTCCGGTCAAGGGCATGTACCTTGGTTGCGGGCACATCCCCAGTAGGGGGTATGCAGGAGGCAGCTGATTGATGTTTCTCTCTCATCGATGTTTCTGACACTCTATCCCTCTCCCTTCTTCTATGTAAAAAAATCAATAAAATATATATTTTTTAAAAAAGAATAATTTACAGGGAATAGACAGTAAAGTAGATGAAGCCAAGAATCAAATCAGCAATTTGTATACAAGGAAGAAAAACTAACAAACAAACACCCCTCACCCCAAACACTGAATTAGAACAGAAAAAAAAAAGGATTTTTTTTTTTTAAAAGGAGGATAGTGTAAGGAGCTTCTGGGGCAACTTCTAGCATACAAACATTCAGATCATGGGGAAGCTGGAAGGAGAAGATAGAGAGCAAGAAATTGAAAACCTATTTGAAAAAATAATGAAAGAAAAGTTACTTAACTTGGTGAAAGAAATAGATGTACAAGTCTAGGAAGCAGAGTCCCAAACAAGATGAACCCAAAGACACATCACAATTAAAATGACAAAAGTTAAAGACAAAGAAAGAGTCTTACAAACAGCAAGAGAAAAGCAACCCTTGTTATCTAAAAGGGAGCTGCCAAGAGACTGTTGGCTGATTTCTCAACAAAAACTTTGCAGGCTAGAGAGGATTGGCAAGAAATATTCAAAGTGATGAAAAGCAAAGACATACAACCAAGATTCCTCTACCCAGCAAAGTTATCATTTGGATCAAAGGTCAAATAAAGAGCTTCCCAGACAAAAAAAGCTAAAAATGAGTTCATTGCCACCAAATCAATATCATATGAAATGGTAAAGGGTCTTCTTTAAGAATAATAAGAAGAAAAGATAAAAAAAGAACAATAAAATATCAATAAATACATGTCTATCAATAATTGAATCTAAAAAACAAAACAAAATAAACAAACAAGCAGAACAGAAATAGACTTAAAAATACAGAGAACATTTTGATGGTCACCAAATTAGAGGGAGTTTGGGAGATGGGTGCAAAAGGTGAAAGGATGAAGAAGTACAAATTGGTTGTTACGTAATAGTCATGGGAATGTAAGGTACAGTATAGGGAATATAGTCAATAATATTCTAATTACTATGGTGTCAGATGGGCCAGAGACTTATCAGGATAATCACTTAATAAATTATATAATGTCTAATCACCAAGGTATACATCTGAAATAATATAATAATGCATGTCAACTGTAATTGAAAATAAAAACAATTTAAAAAGAAAAAAGAAAAATAATTAAATATTTTGTTATAATAAAATAATACAATGATTCATTATGCTTATGATTATTCTTCAGTTTTGTCAGACTATTTTTTAAGCTAACAATTGAATTTGCCTTTATTGAAATCTTGTAGCATACAAATGTAATGTTCATTATCATTGGCCTGGAAGATATTCTTTTAAGATAAATTATTGTGGGTGCTTGAAATATTGATTTCAATGGATTTTTAGATGTAATCTATCCTAACATGCTGATTCTACAGGTGAAATCATGCTAAAGCAATGAGGCTAAATGAATGGTAGCAGGTGCAGGTAACAGTTACAACTCTGGTGACTGCTCTAGCCTCCACTACTGTGCCCAGTTCTTTCCAGAGTAATTAAAGCCTCATTTAATGAAGTCCTGATTGGACTGTGAGGCAAACAGTTGACTCAAAGTGGACTCATGTGCTTCTCTTTCCTATTAAAATTAATTTGTAGCTCAGAAATGTTACAATTTGAGGATGATGTTAGAAATAAGAGGGCTTGTTAGGGGCAGGAGCAGAGCTGTGCCACCCAAGCTCACATAGTAGCAGAGAAAACTAGTCAACACAGGAAACTGTGGAATTGCAACCTTTGTCTCTCCCCAAACTGTTGTTTTTTGTTTTTGCTTCTGCTACTGCTACCAAAACTTAAAAAGCCTTGATGAGGACTAAATTAATAATCATTTTGTACATAAAAAATAAGTATTTCACTAAAAATTTATACCTTATTAAAAGACATTTATTAATGCAACTTAAAACTAGACTTTACAAATGTGTTGACATTTTAGATGCACTCTTGTCTTTTATAAAATAGAGCCATCTGCTAAAAGTTCTGATCAAAACATAAATCATTACTTAAACTAACATAGAGCTTTGAAATGAAAGTGTGTATAGAAAGATTCTTTAATTTTCTAATTGCTCTTCCCTGCTATTAAAATTAGCCAGCATTTTATCTTTAATGGGAGCAATTACGAAGAGAAACATGTGCCAGCTAATTTAAAGGTTAGCCAGTATGACATGACTAATGCCTTTCGGAAAAGAATCAGCAAATTGCTAAGTTGTTACAATCAGTATAATTGATTGTCTTAATGAATACCTGGGATATTTAACTCCTCATTTTCTTCAATGGATCACAACTATATCTGCACAAAGTAGGAGTTAGACACAATAAATGTTAGTTTTCTGCTTTTGCCTGTTCAAATAAATGTTTATAATAATAAAAAGGCTTTATCTTTCTTTTAAAACATTTTACTTCTAACAAAGAACAGTTTTCACTTTCAGTTTGATATGTCAGTGACTTTTTCTCCTTGGCAGGTGGGGAGAGCAAAGGAGCTCAATGTACTCAGGAGGGTAATCACATTAGAATTGCGTCACCACGGCACTGTGTTCCCTGGGAACTGAGTCTGGGAAAATTCTTCACTGCCAATTACCGGTGACCTGCAGCTTAGTCCTCGTCATCACTCACCTCTCTTCCATGGTAGTTCCACGTAGACAAGGGGAATGAGAGAAATGGCTTTTAAAAATCCACATTTTCGCTTGGAAATCTTGAAGAAATGAAGACTTTCCTTCTTATGTAACTAATGTTTCCTTAATAAGATGGCTAGTAATGGCAGGCTGAAAAATCAATTCTTTGGGGGTGGGAAAAAAAGCCCAGTGGGATTTATATGGCTTACAGCATTCTTACTATGGCCACAGAACCGAAAAGTGTCTGCCCAGTGTTTCTCAAGTTAAAGCGCACATCGGTGCCCCCAGGGTGTCCAGATGCAGAAGCCGTCCTTTTCCTGCCAAGTAGTGCGGGCTGCCCCTTGGTATAATAAAGCCCCTTGAGAAGCACTATGAACTTGACTGGCTGGCTACGTACTCATCTCTGCCAAATTGGGGTGATGAGTTTAGTTTTACAAATTGCTTATTGAATTTTGTGTGTACGTTTGCTCTCCAAAATTGGAACTCCACCTTGTGAAAAAAAGAATATTGTGCTCAGCTGCATTGTATGGTACCTTATTATAACAACTCTGTCCTTTGATAGCATATGTAGCCCTATCTCAAAATGTGCAGACTACTGAATTAGAATCTCTTGGCAGTAGGAACCTACTGATTTGGTTTTTAAACTAGTTTCCAGGTGGTTATTAACCAAAGTGAAGTTTGACAAAGTGAAGTCCACTGACTTAGAGGACTTCCCGCTAAAGTTCTCTCCCAATTGAACTGGTTTATTGAACTCTTTGGTTGCCCCTTAGATGTGGCTGCCTCGCCGAGCATGCACTATGTCTGCTTGCTCTCGAGTGCAGTATTACGTGTCCTTTGTGGCCATCAGGTCCTCTAACATGTCTTCACCTCCATTGTCTTGGCTTCCCTCAGTAGACTTCAATATGTGTTGGAGAAAGGAATATCATTTATTGGGCAACTTCAAACCATCAAATATAAATCAGTACCATTATTTTTTTTTTAGCTTAGGGGAAGGCTTATATCAACTCATACTGCATCAGTATCCATCATCAATTCTTGTCTATCTATCCTCTCTTGAACACGAAATCACTGAATATCTATGATGAGCGTCATCAGGAATACTAAGGTGCATCAGATACACCCTCAAAGGAGGTTACAGACATCTGAGTGCAATGATACGAACAGGTGTATGAAGTCAGGGACACTTGGTTTAGCACTGAGGTGATTCTAACAGGAGCAGAGTGTGGCACTAGGAAATCTTGAAGTTTTAAACTTGGACACCAGCCAAGTTTTGAGAGGTCACACATGAATCACTACACTGTCCTGTGGCATTGTAAAGCCTGACTGGGGCTTAGGAGACAAGAGAGCTGGCGTGAGGACGGAAACACTCCCTGTCAGGGGTGAGACTGTGTTACCATAGGAGAATAGCTGAGTGAATTTATAGCAGCAGAGTTCCTGTTTTTTAGTTCCATTGTCCTTTTTTTCTATTTGGATGCAATCCGAGTTAGTGGTTCTCCCCACTGAAAATGAGATGACAACTGTAACAGACGATGGAAAGAACACCAGGCCTAATGCTTGCCAATTGGTGTGGTTGAGCACTTTTTTTCAACTTGGAAATTTAGAACAAGGGGGGGATGTATGTGGGTGGAAGCGGTCCCCTCAGGATCTACAAGAGTCCGCCTCTCATTCCTACTATTTTAGGCAGGTCTTCATCAAATTCTCCAGACAGAACCCTCTCCATTTTTATCTGAGGGCAAAACAAATAGCAAACCTCCAATGAAATATACAGGACCTCTTAGCTATAAACTGAGTTTCCATTTTATTACAAAGTAATACATACACATTGCAAAACATTAAGAAATATGTCATGCAAGAAGAAAAGATATTTTTTTTCTTCACCATGTTAACTGTTTTTGGTGTTTAATCCTTTACTTTTTGTGATATATACTATGCATATATATTCGTATCAATTTTCACAAAAACGAGATCCTTTTGCACAAAGTTTTAGTAATCGAATTATAAATTTAATCTCATATTTTAAGCATCTTTCCCTTCCATTTAATATTCATCTTTGGTAGTATTTTAATGGCTGGTAATATCTTATTACATATGAATGTAACATACTTTATACAAATATTTCTCTATTGCTGGACGTACAGCATATTTCAAGTTTTGTGTGAGTACAGCTATATAGATGACTATAACTACATATATTTCAAAGTGTTAATATTTCCAGTCCAAAGATGAAAATGATCCTATTGAGACAGAGCTATAGGCTGAGTTGGCTAATAGACTTTATGCCCTGGCACCTCAATGGTTAAGATCTTATAAAACTGGGCAGAGTCTTAGAGAAGACAGTTCTGGGTTTTCAGTTGATGGCAAAACTTGTACTGTTCTTTAAACAGAGGGGATTATTCCAGTCTGTGCAATGAACTAAGTAAATAAGAAACCAGGCAGATGAATGGTTTGCAGACACAGAGGTTCCGGGGAATTGGGCTTCACTGTGACTGATGTTTAACAATCTTTTTTTAAAAAATGTCTTTCTTCTGTTCACGGAGTAAAACTTTTTAAAAACCCTTGTTTTAACTTTTTTTTGGTCAAATCATGTTATTTTTATTTTGAAATATTTCTAAGGCTATGAAAAGATACATTTGATAAAACCTCGTTGGAGAAAGCATAGTCATCATTTCTAACCAAAGAACAATTGTGGGAGGGAAAATTCTTTTCAGAAATGCAAAGAATGCCAAATTGCTGATTTTCAAAGGAGTTGTTAAATAAGGCACAGAAATAACCCGGGGGGTGGTGGGGGGGAGACAAGTTATGAAATATTCTCAAGTTTCTGTGAAGTCAAACAAAGTGTATTGCAGAGTTTGATAGCATAAGATCAGGTTTGCATTTTTAAGCTGCCTCCTGCACATCTCCCACTGGGGATGTGCCCGCAACCCAGGTACATGCCCTTGACCGGAATCGAACCTGGGACCCTTCAGTCCACAAGCCGACGCTCTATCCACTGAGCCAAACCGGTTTCGGCCAGGTTTGCATTTTTAAGATATGTGTATCGAGTGAGATTACATAAATTTTATTTATAGTATGAACCTCTTAAAATATTTCATTTAACTCTGGGTGCCATCCTATCTAATAAAGAGCTAATAAGCTAATTAGACCAGATGGCAGAACGACCTTCTGGGACAACCTTCCAGAATGACCAGTGCAGGGGCAGGGGGCCACACAAGGCAGCCAGGGCTGCTGTGAGGGCCGAGCCCCTTGCACGAATTTTGTGCATCAGGCCTCTAGTGTCTAGATAATTAAAATAAAGTCTTATGTGTATGCAACTCTAATGCCATTATAAATCCTTACAGACTCAATATTACAGTTGAAGAAAAGAAAAATGAAAAGCTCCCACTAACCTTCTGATATACAAACATTCCTCCTATAAGTGAAAACTAAAACTATTTTCAGAATAAAACTATTTCAATATCTCTGATTTAAAATTATTTTATCAAATCATGCTATTTTTTATTTTGGAATATTTTAAGACTAAAAAAGATACATTAATTAAACATCTTTAGAGAAGTAATAATTAGTAGTTCTAACCAAAGAACAATTTAGCCTATATGTTAAATAGAACTTACACTTATATATGTATATGGATCCTCCAATAATTTGGAAATAAGGGAAATAGAAGCAACATCTGTGAGTTATATTAATTAAGATTTGACTATGATTGATCTATAATAATGATGATGTGTTTAAAAGAAGAACATATCAACAGAGGGGAAATAATTAATAAACAAAGGAGTCAAATGAGCGACCCTTGAGAGTACATATGTCTAGCTCTCTTCAGAAAGACACTGGGTTTGGAGTACAGGAACATTCCTGTTCCTCAGAGAGGTGTTCTGAACTCCTTTTGGGGGAGGGGTCATTTTTCTGGGCTTGTCATTTAGAAATAAGAAAAGCCTAACTACTCCATAAATAATAAATGTTACAGCTGTGCACTCACAATTTTCTTACCTATCTTAAACAGAGCCATTCAGTGAGTAGTTTCTACTTCCCTTGCCTAAGAACACTTTTTATCTTTGTCTAAGTATGAATGTGGTATCTACATAAATAGCTTCTAACATAGTCGGGAGAAATACCTAAGTGTTAAGATGATTACTAAAGTTCACTTCCTTAAGTGAGAGTATAGTAAGAATTATAAGGTTCCAAGAGTGCAGAAGACCAGGATGGAAGGCAAAGGATGAATGATTTCAGGGGCAAGCTGATGTGTTCCAAATCTCTGTAAAATGTTTCCTGAATATGAATAGTGATTGCATTTTGTTTAGAAGGCTCTGCTTTTAAGAGAGGCCAGTCTAATGCTGTGTTCACAGAAGGGCTACTGGAGACCTGTAAACACATTAAACCAAAAGATAGCTTTTGAGCAGCTTATTTCACATGTGACTGAGTGATTTCAAGATGCTGCCAATCTGATGTATATTTGTCTTTCTTTCATATTATCCACAGGGCTCCCAAAATCCAAGAAAAGTAAAAAAACAAAACAAAGAAAACAACAACAAAAAACCACCTACAACAAAAAATCTGCTAGAATGATAGAGAGAGTACCACCCCTGGTTAGCAAATTCAATCAACATTCAGGATAACATATTTTTCTCTTCTATTCATCTACCTTTTTCTGCTACTATGCAGGTTCTTTAACTTTAATAGTATCTTTCACTCCTTTAAATTTTTTTAAAATTCCCATCTATTATAGGTAGTTTTTCCATATTTTAACTATTTACTATTATTTTTAAAAATATCATGTTTATTTCATAATATAATATTTTCTCTTTTTAAGGACAAAAAATTTAGTATTTTAAAGTTGCCCTTGCTTCCTGCTTTAGCTCGTTTTGTTTGAGATACTGTCTTTTTTTACTGTGTATGGATGGTGGTGTCTTTTAGCGAGTTTTAGTCTTCTCTTTAGAGTTAGAGGTTTCCTCAAGTGTCTGCTGATTTCTGAGTGGCTTAAAAAAGAGCCAGTACGGCGGTGTGTCTGTCAGGTCAGCTATAACATCTGTAGTTTTTGTTTTCTCCAGAGTGGTTCTCCAATCTGCCTTGATGGGCCGGCGAGCATCCAGGTCAGGATAGGTGAAGAGGACTCGTTCTGGCATGTGTGCTGTCCCTAACTCCTGCCCTCATCTGTGCCTGGGGTCCCTAGCCGGACCTTTCTGGCACAATTTCTGTGGAGAATACACCTCCCATCTTTTGCAGGGGTAAAGGAGGGGATATTGCTTTGGTTGAATAGGAATCAGACCTTCACATTGCTCTAAACATAACATGTCAGCCAATCCTTGTATCAATCTCTCAAGCCTTACCCTACTTTCCATCTCACCTTCAGGAATCCTGGTTCCCTGGAGTGAATCATCGTCCTATTAGCATGCGCTGCTTCAGACCTGGGCTCTCTGCCCTGCTGGAGTGGCTCAGGTGGTTTAGTGTCCTCCTGTGCACTGAAAGGTTGACGGTTTGATTCCTAGTCAGCATGTACTTGGATGGCAGGTTCAATCCAAGGTTGGGGCATGTATGGAAGGCAACCTATCGATGTTTCTCTCTGACATCTTTATCTCATTCCCTTCCTCACTCTAAGCATGTCCTTGGTTGAGGATAACACACACACACACACACACACACACACACACACGACATGGGTCTCACCTTTCTTTGCTTTGTTAGGTCACTTTCATCTGCTTTTCATCTTCAAAGATTTATTGCCAGCTCTTATCACTACTATGTCAGCTCTTGATCTCTTTGTTCTTGTGTGTTTATCACTTTTATTCTATTTGTCTCATGTTTTTCAGCTGATTTCATGACTATTTATTCTATGATCTCTGTAATGGACGTAGGCTATTCTTGTGGGTATGGCAACCCTTTTTCTCTTTAGTCCAGGAAATCTTTCTTACTGATGGAAACCACTCCATGGGATTTGGATGGGGTGATCCCTCTCCCCAGCTCCCTATCCCAATTAGCAAGGGAGAACAGTGTTTGAGGCTTCAGCCCTGTTTGTGCACACACCTAGACTTGAACTTCTAGTGGAGTGCGTCAAAACAGAAGGGAAAGTTGACAACCAGGCTTGCGAGGGTCATTTGGCCACTTTTCTCTTTGATGAACCTGCTTCCTCCCACCCCATCTCTAACATCAGGAGTACCCTACCAAGTCTATGCCTTGTTGTCCAGGCAACACCGACCCCAGTCCCAGAAGAAGGAGGCCCATGTTTGCTTCCCCATATGCTTATTTCTGTCCTGCTATTACTTTCACTCCACAAAGAAGAACATGATGGAGCCATGTGGTCCCAAAGTTATACAATTGTCTGGCTTCACCACATGTCTCAGATGTGGAGTTATTAAGTCATACCACATGTGGGAGATCAGGGGCCCTGGATACACTGCTCCAAGCTCTACTGTTTCTTTTCAGCATCTTCTTGGCGATGGTTTAGAAATCGTGTGGTCATAGCGAACACAGGTCTCCCTTGTCAAAGACAAAGAATAGGACAAGGGGTGACAGTGACAATCAATGCAATAGAAGTGACATTAATTACTTGTGGAGCTGAGACAACTATTTCAGTTGAGAAAACTGGGAAAAGCACTCTCTCCTTTTTTTTTTTTTTTTTTTTTTTTTAAGACCATGACTAATAAAGAGTTCCCAGCCTTCTCTTGAAGGAATTCTGTAGTGTGACAATTCTGATAGCCAAGAAGTTCTTCATTATGTCCAACCTAAATTACCTCTGACTTAATTTAATGCTACTTTATTTCATTCAATTTAGCATGGAAAGGGGAAAAGTAATATATGTTTCAATTTCATAGGAATGCTTCATACACTTGAGAACAGTTATTAAGCCACTCCAAGTTTTAGAAAAACTCCAACCCTGATGAATATCCTCCTGAAATGACTTTTAGATTGGGTTCCATGGGTGATGTTTCTCTCAGTAAAACATGATCTGACTGAGCTTCCAGAATTCTCTCATCTCTTCTGATGTTTTGGCTACACATTTTTTTTCAACTAGGCATGTACTCTAATCACACTTTATAAACTTCCTTTACAATATTTACATACTCAAAATATATAGCTCTTTAAAAAAATAGAACTTTACTCTACATTAACTAAAGCAGATATCATGGTCATTCAAAAGTGATTACTGGCTAACTCTGGTCTTATGAAAACATAAACATTGGTCTCCTGGGTTGAATTTCCTCTTTCATATGGTCACAATTTGGAAAACCGCTGTGTGGACAGGAGTGTTGGTGCCTGAGACACTGCTGGGAAGCAGCCCTAAGTGTGCCAGTGTGGTTTGTTTGAGATAAACAAATACACAGTGAAAGCACAGTGTTAATCAAGCGCAGTGGAGAACAGTGTTGAGGACTGTGTCTGGGATAAAAATACAGAGCGACTTTCTAAAACTTCTCTGAAAGCACATAGGTACCTCAGGGTTTCTGTTTTTAGTTCAAAAACATCATGCCATAAAATAATTAATGGCTGCCCATGGTATTTTGACATGATTGACCTTTACAGCTGAGATATGGAGACCTAACAGAGAAGGATTACTTAATAAGGATGATTTAGTAGGTGCTAAGTACTGAAGACAGGGCTAAGTATTTAATCATCTTTAAAATATGGAAGACTATTCATTCTATAATCCTTGTAATGGATATTGGCTATTTTTATTACCCAGCATCCCTTTCTCCTTTTAGGTGAGAAAATATTTTTCTGGTACAGGCCTTGCCTCACTGAAGACTGCATGCCCCTGGCCGCAATGACTGTGGACAGCTATGGGGTAGGAATTTTGGGGATTTTTCAGCCAGTTCCAGATAAGGAAAAGGGACATCTGGGTACTAGAAGCCTCTACTATACAGAGAAGCAAGAACTCCTGTGTCAATTAATTCTGCTCCCAACCACTTTATTTTTTTGTTTTGCTTGTTTCATTTGAATTTTGGTTACAGTTAAAAGTGCCAATGAATTGGATCTATCAGAAGCACTCCACTTTACAACCAAGGAAAATGAGGAATGATTGTTAAGTGATTTGCCCAAGGTAAGACACAGCTTTGGAGCCAAGCTTGATGTCCAGCTGTCTTAACCTTTGTTCTTTGAATCCTTATTTCCTGGGTACATGCAGTGTGTCAGACCCTAGTGGTAGAATGGCAGGCCTCCCCTCAGGGAGCTTACAGTCCATTTCTCTTTAATTTTCCATATCAGTCTGAAGAGTGTTTTGATGATGCTCTGTATTTTTAAACAGTTTAAAGTCTCCAAGAGAGTATTTCTAGAAACATTTTGTTATAATAAATTAAATTGCAAAGAAGAATGTGAAAAAATTTCTGTAGAATCATGAATATTAAATTTAGAAATATGAAATGTTACATTAAATCTTAAAACCCCATTTGTAGCTGTTGTTAACCTCATTTTGTAGCTGAAATAATATAAGCACTAGGACAATTAAGTCACTTTGTCAAGTTCATACTCATTTTAGTATATTCTTAAAAAGAGGTTTATTGTTTGTAGTTTAATTCATTATGAAGATTGTGTTATAGTGAAGTTAAATACTTTATTCTTGTCTACACTTACATGCATGATATCTTTTCTTAAACACTTATAATTCCTATAATATTACGTTAAATATCCTAAAGGCTAAATAAAGGCTCTTAATGGAATGATTACTATTAAAATATCTCTTTGCCAATTGCTTACATTGTGGGAAGAGATATTACAGACCCAAGGTTCTTCCTGTTCTTTCATCCTGCCCAGAAGTTGCAATGACCCTTCATGTTTTGTCGATCTCAAATGTCCCATGCATATAATCTCTAAAACCTCCCTTTAAGACAAAGGAACTCAAGAAAATATAACATGACTAGAAGAAAAATGTTAAGTGTAAAGTACACCTAACTTCTTTATCTCTTAGATGCAAATGCTTCTTGTCATATTCAAATGTATTGTCACATACCAATTTATTTAGGCAGAGGGCACAGAATTTAATTATTGAGATAGGCTAATATGAGCCAATTCACACTCGCAAAGAAGTGTGTCCATAAAGTACCAAGTGCCAAAAAAATATGAAACAGTAGGCATGATATCTTTTGTGAAATACTTATAAGCAGAAAATGTTAACTTTGAGAGAATACAAAGAGCTTTCATTTTTCATTTAAATCTTAACCAAGTCTACAATGAGCATTTGTCATAGCCAGGCTCCAAGGTGGCTCCCAATGACTCCTACTTCCTGGATTTATGCTTTTTTGTAGTCGTCTCCCACATGGCATCAGGGTTAGTCTGTGTGACCAATAGAATATGTTAGAAGTGATGGAATGTCACTTACCAGACTATTCTTAGATTGTTTGTTCCAGAGGATACAAGAGCAGCTAACGGTGAGATTCAAGTAGAGAGGAGCTGAGACCATCTGCCAATAGTCGTGTAGTGAGCCAGCTTGGAAGAGCATCCTCCAGGCACAGGCAAGCCTTTGGTGACCACAGTCTTGTCTACCATCCTGATTGCAACGTCATAGAATCCCTGAGAGAAAACTATTCAGCTAAGCCATTTCCTGATTTTCAATACCCAGAAACTGTGTGTGGTAATAATTTTTTGCTCTTTTAAAATATTAAGATTTGGAGAAGTTTGTTACCTAGTAACAGATAACTAATACAGTAAGAATATCTTTTTGGCGGGGTATACATATATAACAATATATCCAGGTTAACTATTTATAGTTAACACTAGAGGCCCAGTGCACGAAATTCATGCAAGGGGCTCAGCCCTCACAGCTGCAGTGATTTCCCTCAGCCCTTGCAGCCCTGGCTTTGTCCAGAAGGTCTTCAGGAAGGACGTCTGGAAGGTCGTTTGGCTGTTTGGTCTAATTAGCATATTAGGCTTTTATTATTCTAGATAATAAAATGCACATACTTAAAGTATACAATATTATAACTTTTCAGATGTATATATTTATATCTGTAAACTATAACTAAAATTAAGATACACACATCCACCATCTTTCCAAAAGTTGCTCATAACTTTTGGTTATCCTTTCTTCTTGGCCCTTCCAGCTCACATATCCCAAGGCAACCACTGTCTGCTTTCTGTTGCTATGTATAACTTTTAGATTAATTTGCATTTTCTAGGATTAGGTGTAAGTAGAACTGCATAGTATATGTTTTCTTGTTTGGCTTCATTTATTCAGCATAATTATTTTGAGATTCATTCATGTTGTCACATGCATGTATCAATGGTTCATCCCATTTCATTGCTAAGTAGTAATCCATTTTATATACAACTAGGGGCCCGGTGCACGAAATTCGTGCACTGGGTGTGGGTGTGGGGGTGGGGGGGGAGTGTCCCTCAGCCCAGCCTGCCCCCTCTCACATACTGGGAGCCCTCAGGCATTGACCCCCATCACCCTCCAATCGCAGGATCGGCCC
>NW_006285613.1:474801-476236 GCF_000327345.1 Myotis davidii
TAGCTCTCCCCTGGGATCCGATCACTGTCAGTGGCAGGGGGCTTTTTCCTGCTTTCCCCTTCGCCTCCCTGCATTGTGCCTACGTATGCAAATTAACCGCCATCTTTGTTGTCAGTTAACAGCCATCTGAGTTGGCAGTTAATTTGCATATTCCCCTGATTAGCCAATGAAAAGGGTAGCATCGTACGCCAATTACCATTTTTCTCTTTTATTAGTGTAGATATTGGATATTCTACAGTTTGTTTATCTATTCACATGTTGACAAACATTTCAGTTTTTTATAGTTTTGAGCTATTACAAATAAAGCTTCTATAAACATTGGAGTACAAACACTTTAGCAGATATATACTTTCATTTCTCTTTAGTGAATACCCGGCAAGAGAAATGGCTAGGTTATATGATAACTATAAGTTTAACTTGTAAGATACTGCCAAACTGTTTTTCTAAAATGTTTGTGTCATTTTACATTCCCAGAGAGTCCCTGCTTTTTTGCATGATATCTTTTTTGCATTATTACCAAAACTTGGTATAATAAGGCTTTTAAATTTTAATCATTTTAATAGATTTGTAGTTGCTTACTATTATACTTTTAGTTTACATTTTCTTAATGATTAATAATGTTGAATACCTTTAACATGTCCTTAGTTGTTATCCATATATCTTTTATTTTGAAATTTTTGTTCAATATTTTGCCCAGTTTTTTTTTTTGTTTTGTTTTGTTATTGTTGTTAGAGTTTTAAGAGCTCTTTATATGTTGTCTATCAGGCACATATGTTGATTTGCAAATATTCCCTTCTCAACTGTAACTTGGCTTTTCATTCCTTTTAATGGTGCCTTTAATAAGCAAAAGTTGTGAAATTTGATGAAGTCCTACTTATCAATTTGGTTTTTATAATAGATTATCTTTTGCTAGCATATCAAAGAAATTTTTGCCTAACCAAGGCAAATATTTTCCCCCCCAATGTTGTCTTCTAGGAGTATTATAATTTTACACTTAACATCTAAATTTTATTTTGAATTAATTTTTATGAAGTATAAAGTATTAATCAAAGTTCATTTTTTGCCAATGTATATGCAATTGTTAAGCATTATTTGTGGAAAGATGATCCCTTTCCACAGAAATGTCATTGTGCTTTTGCCAAAAATCAGTTTCAATATGTAAATTTAAGGGGAGAGAAATATTTGACCTTCTGGAAAAACTTACAAATGAAGACTGTTTTTTAAATTTGAAACAAGTATGTTTAATAACAAAAGTAAAAAAAAAATAAAGGCAAAAAACAGATATAAATATTAGAATCAATCATAATATTACTGGCCAGAAATAGCTAATGATTTTCTAAAAATACAATTTATCCATTTACCTTTTTAATAAAAATTGGGTCTGAATATATTCTTAAAAATATAAATTTGCATTGATTTCAGATAAGAAATGAGA
>NW_006285613.1:476328-484679 GCF_000327345.1 Myotis davidii
CACTGAGGACCAAGCCAGCAACTGGGGCATGTGCCCTGAACGGGAATTGAACCATGACCTCTTGGTTCATAGGTCAATGCTCAACCACTGAGCTATGCCAGCTAGGCTGAATATATTCTTTTGAAATCTGCTTTAAATATCACTATATCACAAGTGATTCTTGATACCATTAACACCTTCTCTAGTATGGTTTTTAATGAAACCATAGTTCTAACCACAGAGTTCAGATAGAGACAGAATATATTCTTGTGTATCACCAAATTCAGAAAGTCATTATTTGAGGAAATTAAAAACTGGATAATTGATTATTCAATTAGAAGTTTTATTTAAATTATTAAAAATACATTAACATTGTGACTTTTTTCTTTCAGTTTATGTCAGCATTTCTGGATTTTCCATGCCAGCAATTTGCCTAAATTGTTCATTTTTCTTTACAATATAAAGGAGAGAAAAATAACCTGGGGACAATGTTTTTATTATAATGCAGATTTTAATATTAACAATATTAGAATTCATATGAAGTCACTTTTAGGAGCTTGCAGCTAAAAATTAGGGGGGTATAAATGGAAATTTGCTTCCTAAACTTTTTGGATCTTGAGTCTCATAGTCACGTATAATATTACTGGAACCCATCCAGGATTACAAAAACTCCAGGCTCATTGAAATGAGGACAGATAACGTATTTCCAAAACCACATGAAGTCCATCTGCAAATAGTCAAATTAGCACTTAAAGATAGAGAGCCCTCTACAAGATTCAAATCAATGCCATGAATGATTCAATAAAATTAACAAAGTTTCAGTTATCCCAAACTACCTAGCCAGGCTGGAACACACGTTAATCTTCTTGTACAGAAATGTGACCAGAGAAAAGAGGCTGTATTAATTGGCTTGCACTAGTCAAGTTTTTTTTACTTGTTCTCCCACTATCATAATAGAAGAAATGAAAGTAGAAAGGATATAAATCAGCTCTGGTAGGCCAGTTCTGAAAGGATTTTAAACACCATTTTCTAAGTCAAAAAGGGTAATGCCAGCAGGGACTTCCTATTGAGGAAGCATTAATTTAGGATTTTGTAAGAAAGATATTAGGACATCTAGATGAATGTAGATCAAGCTGGAAATCATAGAGCATTGACCAAACCGAATAAGTTTGTGCATTATAGGTCTCCAATGGGAAGCTACAATCTTGGGATTCATGCTATGATTCATGCTAAGGTCCTCCCTTGTCTCATGGTCAAAGACTGAAAACTACATTTCCCAGACTTCTTTGCTGCATAATTTAAATTTAATTCCAAGAGGGTCAGTCAGGAGAAATTTGAACAACAGAACTGAAGTCTTTTCTTTTCCCCTCCTCTGGCAGCAGCAGGTGAGATGTTTGGCAAACTATAGACACAAGGTTTGCAGCATCTTCTGGGTGAGTTTCTGTGAGTCATCTGCCTAAATGCTGAAGGGGAATAAGAGCTTCATAAACACCTTCCTGAATTTCCACTCTTTCTGATTTCCTGACCTGTATCCCCCAGACTACAAACAGTATTTTAAGTATACATTTCCCTCTATTTAAGCCCTTTCTGTTAAAACAAGAAGAATGGTTTTTGTTTTTCCACCAAAATGTGACGAATAGACCATTTAAATGCTGTTATGCAGTATCTTAGCATCTCTGTATAGTGTACACGTTTAGAGCTTCATATATAAGTCAAGTTTCTTTCATAACTTGTTTCCTGTATTGATGGTTGACAAGAAGCATGAGCAGTGGCACAGTTCTAGCTGGTTCATAACACAATGTCTTCCAAACAGTAAGACATCGGGAATAAACATTCCATATAAACACAATATATTGTGATGAAAACTATCTGAAATAATTATCTAGATTATTAGATTATTTCATATAATTATCTAGATTATTTGGATTTTCCAGGGAAGGGAGGTACAAGAAGAAAAAACTTTGCCTAGGATTGTAGTTACTTCTTTCTTCTCTAGTCAAGATATTTCAGACAAATTTTCCACAGCAACAATCCAGAGGCTAGAAATAGGCCCAATTGTGGGGAGGGGGAGAATCTTACCACAAACTGAGATGAATGATAACTTTCTTTCTCTAAATAAGTATTTACTGTAAACAACAATAGAAAACACAGATTTTTTAAAAAAAATAGACCAGTTTTTTATCAGTGGCCTGTTTGACATCTTATTGATACTTCATTAAGAAGACTCAACTTAAAAGAAATAGTTAGGACTTCTAACACTGGCAAGCAAACTTTGTTTCATGGAATCAATTCAGGATAAAAACTGTACATATATTAGGTGAAACATTTTATTCAAAAATGTAATAGCTTTATTGAGCCTTCCAATGGAAAAATACATTATTAAGAATATGTTCTTTAAAACTTAGATTATTTGAATTATTGAAAGAAAAATTCAATGAAAAATTGGTGTCACTTTGAAGCTGTATTGGGCTAAGTCACAAAACTTCCTGGGATATGTGTTAGCACCTATTTATCCTTGTTTATGTCTGACAATTAAGGAAAAACTACAAAACTTTATTGAGTGACACAAAGTCAATCAAACAAACAACCCGAACATGAATGAATGCAAAAGCATGTCTTGATCCCGATAAAAAGGCAAGATTTTACCATGCTAATTTATCCTCAAATTTACATATCTCACAATACCAGTTTCAGTGGGACATTTATTTTTCTTTGACTTTCAAAAACTATTCTAAAGTTTATGTGCAACAATGAAGACAATATAGGAAAAACATTTTGAAAAAGATGTGCTCATCACAGATCACATGCTATCAAGGACTAGAAAAACTGTGGTGGAGATTGGGGAGCCTTGGCAAGCATAGCTTAGATGAGTGATTTTCAACCTTTTCATTTCATGGTACAAGACTCATTATTGAAGTTCTGCAGCACACCAAAAGTATTATACATTTTTTGCTGATATGACCAAAAATATAGGTATGATTTTTATTCACACGGATGGCTGTTGTTGTGTTGACTATTGTCATTTTTTTTTATTTGACAATCTAAGAGAAAAGAAGTCAGTGCCCCTGACTAAATAGTCAGGTATTGCATGCTTTAAAAATTCCTGCCAGGGCATACTAGTTGAAAATTGCTGGCCTAGATCAATTATACTACATTTTTGAAAAAGAACGCTGTAGCCACAAAAACATAAAGGTGTATATACGGCCCAGAAAGATGTTGGGAATATATTTTTAATGGACAAAATAACAATTTGCAGACTAATGTGTTTTACATGATTTTATATAAAGCTGCATACATGCTCATATGCAGGTATGTAAATGTCTGCATTAACCTAGAAAAACTTAACAATGCGCCATCCTCCTAAAGTTGTCAGATCTAAGACATAGTGGGAGCTGAAGCAGACATTTTTGTATTTTCAGTATTATTCTAATTAAAATGCAAGAAAATCTATCATGTATTGCTTTCTGCTAATGTAAATAGACATGTACAAACACATACAGTATATATACATTTATGCAAGAAAAGAACTTTGATATAAACATGACTGCTTACTTTTAAGGATGGATCTTTTTTATAGAAATGGCCTTTATTATGCAGAGAAATTTTGATCTTATGTAGGCAAATTTGGGAGCTGGAGTCAGAGAAACCTGCAGTGCTTTGCACAATAGAGAAAGGTTGTGTGCTGCGCACACCGTGGTGTGAGTTGGTACTGTCAGGGGTCTGATTTCAATATTGCCTCTCCTACCCCTACAAAGTCCTGAATAAAGGCTACCTGGTTCGCTAATGTTTTGTATGATTGAATTCTCTTGGCACAACTCAGAGTCAATTAGAGTGCAGTTCAAGGGCCGATGCAATGGCAATGGGCTTGGAGAAGGGGATATGGAAAGTAAGACTCCAGGAACTTTCAGAAATCTAGAATATAGCTCACGTTTTCCCTGGGGTGTGGATGTGGATGGGGCTTCAAGGAGAACATTCAAACAGCTTTACACACGTTACTCAGAGTCTGCACAGCAAGAAGGCTGGTCCTGTGCCTAACAAAGCTTGAAAGTGAGATACAGTAGTTATCCAGTTATTCTGAAAGCTGAGCAAGAGTGATTGAAAAGAGGGTTCAAGAGGGCTGCCCAGAGGGAAGATAAAATCCCAATTTAGATGACATTCGAGGAGGAGTAGAGCAAGGGAACCAGAGGCTGGGATGGCAGAGATTTGTAAGCAGCCAACAGGGGAAGCGTTGCCTGAGTTAAGTATCTGCAGTGAGAGATCCCCAGCAATGAAGGAGTCGTGATCGAAGAAACCACAACCATTCGCTAAAAAACAGTTAGTCTGAAACACCCCCAAGCCCAGAAGTATCGATGCCAATGCCAGATCAATGCTAGAGTTAAGCAAGATGCTTTTGTGCTGCAACCGTGTTCTTTTCTGCCCTTAAACCGTGGAAGTGCCAGAAGCAGCCTACACTCGAGGGAATGGAAAGACTGCTAGATGTGAATATCAAGTTTCTGATTTCTACACTAGTCCTAAGAAATTAAAGAACATGCTCCCTTCCCCCAACACAGATGTGCTTGAGAAAGAAAATAAAGAACATACTAATATTCAAGATCCAGTGGTTTAAAACAAATACTGACCACTTAAAAATATATCTTAGTTTAATAGATTTTTTTCTCTATAATAAATAAGATTTATTTACTTAACATAACATTACCGAGTGCCAAATTTTTGCCAAGCACTGTTCTGGGCATGGAGAAAATAAGAAACAAAATGACAAAATCTGACCCTCAGGGATTTTAATTCCCAATGGGGTAAGCAGAGTAAAAATATAATGCCAAATAGCCACAAGTTCTATTATGAAAAATAATAGCCAAGGTGATAGAGTGACAGGATGCTAATTAACACAGAGACATCAGGTTACTTATAGAGTGGAAAATTTAGGTAATTTGAAATAAATGAGGAAATTAATCATGTGACTATCTTAGGTAAGACCCATCTGGCCAGAGAGAAGATGGGTTGCAAAAGACTGAAGGGGGGGCAATCTTGGCTGGGTTGAAAAGCACAAGGAAGTTCTGCAGTAAGACAAATGCACGATGAACTTATTTCGGATGAAGTAACTCCTATGGAGAGGGCATTTTAGAAGCTATCCTTGCTGTGGAAAGGGAGCACTCTGGGCCCTGGTCAGGAAAGGGGCTGTTGTAACCCACACCATGCGTGCTTAAATCGTGCTCAGACTCACCGCCACCTGTGGTTCACCCATAAGCATTGACATGTGACTGAAGTGGAGGTCCTACAACAGTCAATTTTTGCCATAGTAAGTTCCTTTGAGTCAATATCGCATTGACCTGGGCAGAATATCTGGTCTAAAGGCAACTTCTCCCTTGTGACTATGGTGGAGATGGGAAAGGGGACTGCTTAACTCTCTCTCTCTCTCTCTCTCTTTAATCCACTACATGTAATAAACAGGTCTTTTCCTTTTCTTCTGACTGCAGTCAAAGTGGGCATAATCATGTACTAAATAGGTCTTTTCTTTTTCTTCTGACTGCAGTCAAAGTGGGCATAATTCTTTTGAACAAAATGGATTAGCTCATGAACATTGATATAAGTTGTCAAGAAATTTAGTCCAGAACCCTTACCCCGTAAAGACATTGATTGCAGGGCTCTTTTATATGTGAGATTCATGAAGCTCTTGTTACAGTGCTTGGCACAGAGCATGCTCAATAAATTATAATTATTACTATGTGGTAATCATAATAGTCCGAGATTATTCAAATGAATAGGTAGTGACTAATCAATGCAAGTGAATGGAGTTTCTACCAGTTATAAGAGCATGGCTAGATATGTTGTCTCACATATTTATATCTACACCCATCTGGACTAGGGGAATGTACCCATCTGGATTGCCTTAGGACAGACAGCAGGACACTCTACCTCTTCCTTCCTAAGCAGTCCCTGGGGATATGCAGTCCCTGAAGCACAGGACTAAGTGCAGGGGAACTTCTGGACTCAGTTCCATTAGGAGGGAGGGAGGAATAGCTGCTTGACAGCAACCAACAATGTCTGTTACAGTTATTAGGTTTCCCACCTCTTCGTCTGCTGCATCTTCGTGAACCCCATAACCATATGGTTCTGAATTTAGTACCTTGTGACGAAGTGAGCATTATGCTTCCATGTGGAAATGCTTTCTCTCTGTTTACCCCATGCTCTGTTATGCTGACTTTCAGATATGCTCCTGCTCCTGCTTGTCATTCCATTATGTTTCTCATCCTATTCAGTTTTCAGGTTTTAGCCAAAGTCTCCTTTTATTTATTTAATCTACACATGACAAATACATGTAGATTGCCTAAATCAGGCAGGAAGAAGATTTGACTTTGGGTGGTAGGCACACAATACAGTATACAGATCTTGTATAATAGAAATCTACACCTGAAACCTATATGATCCTGTTAACCAATGTCATCCCAATAAATTTAATTTAAAAATTAAGTAATTAATTTAAAAATAAATTATTTCAGAAAGTCTAGATATAACCTATGATGGAAGAAATAGAGACATAAATCAATAACTCAAATAGAGCATAGTAAGTACTGAGTTGGAGGTTTGAATCTGAGCTTCCAATCACCAACTCCACTTAAGATGGGAGGTTAATCTTGTTGGAGGAGATAATGTTTAAATAGTATCTGGAAGGAGTCACATAGGCAGGAAGATTAGCCCTTCCAATATGTACAAGTTTCTGATAGGGCATGCTTCCTTCTGAAACATTAAATGGAAAAGCTAGAGTACTACACAATGGTTGGAGGAGAACATTCTAATCACTTCACAGAAATTTTCTATCAGTCTAAATAGATTTGTTATATAAAAGAGCTAAATAAGCCATTCTATACAAATTATTGAGTTATTATTTCTTAGAGGAAAAAGTGAGGGGTTGGAGTTATTCAGATTTGGATCTGGATTTAAATCCTGATCCATCCACACACTAGCTGTGTGACTCGGACAATATATTTCTTTTGAGCACCTTTCATATCTGTACAATGGGAATAATGCTCTAATATGATAAGGGCCAAAATGTTAGTAGTTGCAAAATACTTGTAAGTGCCTCTCCCATAATGAGTTTTAACAAACATTATCTTCCTCATGTGCCACTGTTAATTAGCTTTGGTATTAATATCCTTCTTGGAATTGTCTCCTCGGTTGGCATCCATGATACCCTCTCTCCTAGTTCTCAATCTCAACTCCAGAACTATTCCTTTTGGCCTCCACCATGGATTGCTCTTCCTCTGATGGATCTTATTTTCCTTAAATAATGATTATCTCCAAGGATTTGTCTTACCATCTTTTCTACTCAATCACCATGTAAATGTATCAAATTTAAGTCACAATCTATTTTTTGAAGCTTCCTAATTTTAGTGCTTTCTCTTAAGCTTTAGACATATATTTCAACAGCTGTATTTCAACAGTGATGTCTATATCTATAGCTATCTATCTATCTATCTATCTATCTATCTATCTATCTAAAAGACTAAGTGACTGACCTACGTATGTCCAACTGTCCGACCGACCAACTGGCCAGTACACATGACATGCACTGACAATATAAAAATAAATGTTGACTCATACATGCACGGTACATATAAAGCTCTCTTGACTTGTGCATTCGTGATATATATAAAGCTCTCCCTGGTGCCAATTTGAATGCTGCATTTGGAGGGAAAGTTCTCCAGGAAATTTTTGACAATGTCTCAGTGTCGTGCTACATGCTATGCAATTGGCCATAGTACAAATGAGATTAAAGTTCTGTAGTGTTTGGAGATGTTTCAGACAGTTGTCTTTTAAAACAAATATGAGATCAGAGGATTCTGCTTATAGCAAGTGGTTAGTAAAACTTGGAGGTGGCAAACTTGATAGCAGTTTTCATTTAGGAATGGGTATTATTGAAATCCCCTGTGAAATATTTGTAACGGATCTATTATTGAAGCTACCGTTGGAAATAATATATCTATAGATAATATTAAAAATATATCTAAATGTGCTATTCTTTGTCCTAAAAATGAGCACGTTCATAAATTAAATGAGGTAAGTTTGGATATACTTGATGGAGATTTTCACACATATTTGAGTGATGATTCCATTGATTCAACAGTTGATGCTGTAAAGGAAAATTTTGCCATCGAATTTCTTAGTATTATTACTCCTTTGGGAATTCCATGTCATAAAATTAAAATTGAAAGTGGGTGCAATCATCATGCTATTGAGAAATCTTAATAGTAAATGGGGGTCTTTGTAATGGTACCAGATTTATTATCAAAAGATTACGACCTAACATTATTGAAGCTGAAGTATTAACAGACTCTCCAGAGGGAGAGGTTGTTCTGATTCCAAGAATCGATTTG
>NW_006285613.1:485247-487848 GCF_000327345.1 Myotis davidii
TGGGAATGTAATATAAGAAAGTGAACTATATTATTAATATCCTTTGAGTTTAAAATTTCTATAATTCAATGAAGCAAAGCAAAAATGAACAAAACATCTAGTTGTGTTCCAGCTAATACAGCCTTTAGGCATCCACATTTACATATCCATATTTGATGTCACATCCATTACATAAAAAATGAGAGAGAGAAATTAGGGCCATTCAAATTAAAGAAGATTTATGAAGAAGCCCTATAGTAACACAAAGGTAAAGGTATAAAGGCACTTCTATAGGACTAATAAAGATAAAAAAACTAACATTGAGGAGGCTTAGGGCAGGCCACCCCAAAATATGCTAAAATGACATATTGATTATTTTGCATTAAAGTTACTCAAGAAAGAGCCAGTGCAGAAAGGACATTCTGACCTTCCTCTCTGTCCCCCTGAAGGCAGGACATAAATCTCCCATGTGGAAGGAACCCTCCCTGCAGCAGGAGGTGAAAAGGTAGAGGGAGGGCTATGTAAACAAATTCTGCTTGGTTTCTTCACTAATTAGGACCCAAGCCTAAATTCTTTGTCTTGTCAATTCTTCACGAAGTTATTGTTTCTTCGCCTAAAAGGAAGAAAACTGCACGATTTAGTCACTTCAGGGAATCTCCTATTTCTCTGAGCTCCCATACCTATAAAATTAAAATTTGGTTTTCTCCTGTTAACCTCATTTATGTTCATTTAATTTTAGACCAGCCAGAAGAACCTGGAAATGTAGAGGAAAAATGTTTCCTCTCTGACAACACAAAACATTGAGAATTTAACCCTAATGATATTTCTGCTCCGGAAAGGGCTTATTTAGCTCTCTAATTTAAGTCGGACTTGAAGGCCCAAATTATTTCTCCAAACGAGGACAGGGTATATCTGGATTTTCACTGAGGAATCACATCTAAATGCAAATGGAAAGGCTTTTCCGCGTGATCCACAGCGAAGTCAGGGAGAGGTTAGGAGGCGTATTCAGATTCCATGGACTTCAATTCAGTTCCTTATATACTCAGGGTGCTTTCTAACCAAGAGTATTCTTCAAATCATTTCATGGTTTGAAGAATAAAAAATAAAATTATCTTTTAAAGGTATCTAATGGCTAACTGTTTGTAACTATCAAATTGCTGTGCGATGGCCCTGATAAATGAAATAAAAATAGATCTTGGCTGCTCTTCAGTTTCTGCAATGCAATACATCATAATATCAATGATCACAGCCTTTATATACCGTTCAGGTTCCTAAAATTTCAACTTAGTTGCTCCCTTTGCACAAAAGCATAGTTTAACTTCCTCAGTGAAGTGATTTAAACAATTTGAGTGCTTTCTGTGGAGATGTGAATTAGTAGCCTATGTTGTAAACATCAAAACATGATGGAAATGAAGAAAATAATCCTGTAATTTAAACTTGGAGTGTCTTTTTAGTACTAGTACAGATCAAGTTCCCATTGAGGTTTTTATAGACAACTAGAGGCCTGGTGCATGCAATTTGTGCATGGGAGGGGTGTCCCTCAGCCCGGCCTATGCCGTCTCGCAATCCGGGACCCCTCAGGTAGGGTCCCTAGGCTTGGCTAGCAATCAAGGCCTATTGGGGCTTTTCTTCCCCTGGTTGCCGGCAGCTGACTCTGCCCCCCCTCCTTGCCACTGGTTGCCTCTCTCTGCGAGCAACAGGCATGAGGTGTGATTGCTTGGCTGGCCTGGACTCTGCCCGCCCCTCCTTGCCACTGGTTGCCTCTCTCAGCGAGCGACAGGCATGAGGTGTGATTGCTTGGCTGGCCTGGGCCTCCCTCGGTGGGGCAATCAATTGCAGGGCCCCCAGATTGATTGCCTGGCAGAGGAAGGCCCTGCCCACTTGCCACAAAACCACCAGTGGGGTGGCCTGGGCCTCCCTCTGTGGCCCCATCTTGGGGTGATGGCAGGGCCCCCCGCCCAATCGCACTGTACTCACCTTGGCTGGTCTGGCACCAGTGTGGGGCCTAGAGCTGGCGGCCTGGGCCTCTCTCTGCAAGGCGATCAATCACAGGGTTCCATGATTGATCGCCCAGTAGAGGGAGGCCCTGCCCACCAGGCCAGGGCTCCGTGATGGGTCACCATGCAGAGGGTGGCCTGGACCTCCCTCTGAGGGGTGTTCATGGGGTGATAGCGGGGCCCCCCTCCCAATCTCATTGCACATGCCTTGGCTGGCCTGGTGCCACTGCATGTCATAGCATGGTCGTCTGAAAGGTCTTCCAGATGGTCATTCCACTGTCCAGTTTTTTGGTTGATTTGTATATTACGCTTTTATTATTATAGATTAGAGATCTGATGCATGAAATTCATGCACGGGGGGGAGGAGGTGGGGTGTGGTTCTCAGCCTGGCCTGCACTTTCACCAATCTGGGACCCCTTAGAGGATGTCTGACTACTGGTAGTCGGACATCCCTCTTGCAATCCAGAACCGAGGGCTCCTAACCGCTCACCTGCCTGCTTGCCTGATCGTCCCTAACAGCCTCTGCCTCAGCCCCTGCCACCATGGCTTTGTCCGGAAGGAGGACCAGATGACTGGAAGATGTCCAATTGACACGGTCTAATTAGCATATTATCCTTTTATTAGT
>NW_006285613.1:488129-488641 GCF_000327345.1 Myotis davidii
AGAGCAGGGCGGATAGGGAGGTTGTGGCCCCGCCCCCTGTCACACACAGAGCCACAGGGCAATCAGGGGGTTTGGGCACTGCCCCCTGTCATGCTACTCCAGGGGCCAGGAGGCCTCGTGGCTCCACTGATCCCAGTGCTAGGAGGACTCGCTGCTCCGCTTGACACAGGGACAGTGAGGCCTCGCTGCTCTGCTGATCCCAATGCTGGGAGGCCTCATGGCTCTGCTTGACACCGGGGCAGTGAGACCTCACGGCTTCGCTCATCCCAGTGCTGGGAGGCATATTGCCCTTTTACTATATTGGATAGAGGCCTGGTGCACAGGTGGGGGCCAGCAGGCTTGCCCTGAAGGGGTCCTGGATCATGGTGGGGGTCCCCACTGGGGGCAGGGCCTGCCTGGGCGAGGGGCCTGAGGTGATTTGCAGGCCGGCCACACCCCCATCAGGGTGGGGGTCTCTTTTGGGGGTTGTGGCCAGCCTGGGTAAGGGGCTGATGGCCATTTATAGGCTGTCA
>NW_006285613.1:488755-495528 GCF_000327345.1 Myotis davidii
TCTTGGGTGAGGGGATGATGGCTGTTGGCAGCTGGTCACACCCCCTTCATGGTGGGGGCCCACTGGGGTGCCGGGCCAGGCTGGGTGAGGGGCTGAGGGCTGTTTTCAGGCTGGGGGTGACTGGAGCTCCCAACCGCTCCTTTTTTCCTTTTTTTTTTTTATTCTGGGCCAGCTTTAGTTCTGAGGCTCGGCTCCAGCTATGAGATCTCCGCTGCTGAAAGCAGGTTTCTGGCTTTGTTTACCTTCTGTATTTGAAACTTTGTTGCGACTCCAGCTCTGAGATCCCAGCTGACTGAAAGCAGGTTTCTGGGGTTTCGTTTAGCTTCTATATTTGTAACAATGTTTCTTAGAGAGCAGCTCAGAGCCCAGCAGTGGCAGGCGGGGAACGTTGGAGTCCTCCGTCACTGAAGCAAGCAAGCCTCATGTTCGCTTCAAGCTGCCTGGCTGCTGGCCGCCACCTTGGCTGGCAGTTAATTTGCATATCGCCCTGATTAGCCAATGGGAAGGTTAGCAGACATATGGCTAAATACCATGTTTCTCTTTTATTACACAGGATATAGCCCAGGACACTGTCATATGGAACTCTGTTCTCTGATGTCAACATGCACTTTATCAAAAATGCTTCCAAGAATGAAGTTTTTTTTCATAAATTTATTTTATTAGCAAACATGCTAACCATTTTAATCCTCTTTTATGAATAGAAAGTCATAATTAAAATGCAATGAGTAACCCACCACTACACAGCTGGTTTCTATGTTATAGAGTCAGTTAAGCAACCCTTTCATTTACAGTCAATATGACATAAATGGTCAAAAGTCAGCCTGTATACAATCCTTTCATTATATGTTAGATTTCTTTTTCTTCCTTCCTCCTCTTTTTCTCCTTCCTCTCTTTCTCCTTCCTTTATTTTCTTTCTTTCTTTTTTTCTTTCTTTCTTCTTGAAGAAAAGTGGCATTTCAGGAGGAAAACCTTAATATATCGACAAGTGGCCTACTGAAAGGTGGCTGACCTTTATGTCACTGGGTACATTTCTTTCTCTCTTTCTTTCTTTCTTTCTTTCTTTCTTTCTTTCTCTCTCTCTCTCTCTCTCTCTCTCTCTCTCTTTCTTTCTTTCTTCTTTCTTTCTTTTGCCCTAAGGATCTAACACACAATTACAACTTGGTGTATTGGACAACACTCCAACCAACTAAGCTACCCAGCCAGGGCTGCCTTGTCATTTCTAAGTGAGAAATTGTGAAATACTTCGTTTAGAATGAGAAATAAAGTTCTATTTTTGTGTTCAACTTATAAAAAGAAATTAATTCATTTGTGTTTTGAAATGGGAAATTATAATAATAATTTTAGGCTAGCATTTTAAATATCTATATATGTGTATACATACCATACATCTATATATGTATATAGATATACCAAATATCTATATATGTGTATACATCCTTTGTGTGTATATACAGTCATTTATATTATACATAATTATGTATATGTACATGAATATATATAATTATTTTGTATAAAATTTATTTCCCCTGCTCACACATTTTATTTAGTATTATTTATCTCTACTGATTAAAATCCCATCCTACCAGAGAAATGACATTTGAGATAGGTATGATATAATATTTGATAAAATGATTAGTGAAAGTCTATTTGCCTTTATGGCAAAATTTCCAAAAGTTCTATACTCTGGGTATTTTCTTTCTTTAGCAAAATTATGACATTAGTTGCTTGTGGTGGCAAATACTTGCATTGCATCATGTATACCCTCACATAGCAATATGATTTGCCAAACTGCAAACTCCTAAAACTTACTGCTTCAACTTTCCAAATCACTTCCTTGCATTCAGGCACCAGGATAAATAGAAGTGAGAAAGCAGGCTGGCTGACATTGAGAACAATGAAAATATAAAAGAAATAGAAGAACAAGGAGATAATAATAATTCAGATACAGGAGCAAAAACTATAATGGACCTTTAAGAGAGAATTCACAATGACCCCTACATCATCATGGTACCCTCAGCTGAGAATGGCATTCAGAATCTCTGCTCTCTGAACTTTTCTTGTTCTTTTAAGTCTAGCTCAGGAATCCCTTCTTTCCTGAAGCAGTAGCTTCTACCAAATATGATTTATCCCAATATTTAATCCTCATGCCAAATTGTTCACTGACAAGAATAATATTAAAGTCTGAGATTATTTTACTTCAGAGAAATCATAAAATACATATATGGTTGTGATAATTTCCTCCTTACCAATGTTGACAGTTATTGAAAATTCAATTAAGGTACATTTCTTTAAAAAGATGAGAAAAGTATTTTTTTTTATTGCTTAAAGTATTAAAAAGGGTATTACATATGTGTCCTTCCCCCTCCCCCCCTTGACAAACCCCTGGCCTCCTCTACCGTATTAAGAAAATATTCTCTGCACCTCCAGAGAATTATTGTTGACTGTTTTAAATGGGCTTGGTTTTGAATCTGTTCTGACAAAATTCTGTAAAAAGAGCCATCATTTTTCAGAAAGATAATCCTCATTAACATCAGGATGAGAAGTCATTTTAAGTTGCAACACATAATGCTTCCCTAAACATAAGGAGAGAAACATCCTAACTGTGAGTGAGTCTCAGGAGCATCAGAGGAAAAGTGATTGCATAATTACCACTTCTGAAGATGTTTAAGAATATTTATAAGCTTAAATTAAGAGTATAATTGTCATTTGCATAGAAGCATTTAGATGAAGGAATATGTTTAAAATGGGGGAAGAGATCAGATAACCTTTTAAAATTCTTTTTGGTGTTAGTTGGTACTGATTAAAGCTTGATTAAATGAGTTGAAAAAATATTAGTTTTCCTTTCTACAATTCAAAGTTTATTTATTCTTTAAATTTCTTCAGAAGTCCAAACAAGTAACATAGACCAAGCCTCCTTTGTCTTTTGCCCTGAAAACTTTCCTGGCATTTCCTGATATTACCACGGCCATTGGATCTATAATTAGGATTCTGACTCTGGGCAGCTTTCCAAGTACATCTCCAAAATTAGGCTAGTGTATAGGCATTCTGAACAAATGCCAGACAGTGAATTCAACTGAAAGGGAATGGGGTTACCTTGGATAATTGAATGTTCACACAATCGCTGACACGTTTTCTCTTTTTCCTGGTTCTAAACTTATTTATGAGAATATTGATCATTTTACAATGATATTAAGTTAGAGAATTAAAAATGACCTTGGAAGATATTCAAGACTCACTTTTTAGGTAGCCAATATTGCCATCATGTGAATTTTATGAAACTTATTTTGGAATAAACATCTTTCCATCTTCAAATCTTCAGGCAGGCTTGGCAGGCAGGACAAAAAAGAAATGAAGGGGCGGGGGGAGGAAGGAAGAAAGGAAGGGGAGACAGAGAAAGAAAGGAAGATAAATCTACCACAACACTTTATTCTAAGGAGTTATTTGGTTCTTGATGGAACTAAAACTGGATTTTACAGTTTTTCAGTTAGAATCCAAGGACGGAGAGAAGAGAATAAATCACCGAAGTAAATAGACCAGGAAGAAAATCTCTTTCCTGGATTGTTATGATAAATATTATGTAATAGCTCCTTGCCAATGTATTTTACTTAACAGAAAAAAACAAACAAAGAACTGCTATAAACCTAAGATTCTAGGGTAGGATAAGAGTGGAAAACAATATTCTTTATTGGGGCTGTTATGTTTTATTACATGTATTACCAGATTTCTACAGTTGGAATAAAGCTGTTTTTATATTAGAGCCATAAGCCCTCCAGCTTTTGAAGATTTCTAGCAGCATATTTCACCAAATGTACTCCCAAACATGCACATAAATTGGGCTTTTGTTTTGGTCCTCAAACTTTAAGGCAGGATTGCCATTTGGCTATTATTATATAACAAAATCTACCAATTGCTTTATAAGATGAAGTGCAAAAGGAGAACATTCCATTGCCTGACTTGCTGTACATTTAACTGTATTTTTTTTTTTACATTTTATTTTTACAGAAAGTATAATATACTTATACTACAGGCCCGGTGCACAAAATTTGTGCACAGGTAGGGTCCCTAGGCCTGGCCAGTGATCAGGGCCAGTCTGTGGGGTGACAAGCAGGGTGATCAGGGGCCCCTGCTCACACCCACCTTGACTGGCCTGGTGCTGCCCACTTGTTAGCTCCACCCCCTGCCACCACCAGTCAGGGCCTGCAGGCTGGGGGCAGCTCCTGTGTTGAGCATCTGCCCCAGGTGGTCAGTGTGTGTCATAGCAACTGGTCGTTCTGCTGGTCATTCTGCCAGTTAATCAATTTGCATATTAGGGTTTTATATAGATAGATAATATATAAAGTAGCATTTATTGTATTTTATAATTAGCTAGAAGCTTGGTGCACAAAATTAGTGCATGGCGTGGGGGTCCCTCAGCCCAGCCTGCACCCTCTCACAATCCAGGACAGCCTAGCTCCTAATTGTTCACCTGCCTGCTTGCCTGATCACCCCTAACCCCTCCAACTGCCTGCCTGATCACACCTAACCACCCTGCCTGCCTGCCTGATCTCCCCTAACCACTCACCTGCCTGCCTGATCACCATTAACTGCTCACCTGCCTGCCTGATCACCTCTAACTGCCTCTGCCTTAGCCCTTGGTGCTGTGGCTTCGTCCGAAGGATGCCCAGAATGATGTCCATAAGGTCGTTTGACTGTCAAGTCTAATTAGCATATTATGCTTTTATTATTATAGATCAGTGCAATCATCACATTTGCTAAAAGGAATGAGAAAATCTTTGTTCTTTTTTTCAATACTACTCTCATCTTCCTTTTACCAAGTTTCCATATATCTGTACCGCCTTTTTCTTCTGCCCTACTTTATGGCAAAGTGAAGGCCCTAGTCATGTCGAATGCTGACACCTTTTATGTTTTGACTTTTATTATTTGGATCCCCTCTCTCCCTGCATATTTATTCCATTTTATCAGCAGCATCTTCCCCAACAGCTTAAAAACTCTGGAAATTCATGCCTATTTAAAAGGGCCAAAACAAAACTTTGATGTCACATCTCTTTTAGCCAAACTCTGTTGTGTTTTATTCCTCTGTATAACCCAGAATCTCATAAGCATCACTTGCTATACTGTTTCTACATTTTATTTACCTTTTATTCTTTAAATCACACCATTGGGAATCTCCTCTTACTTTCCCTAAGAAACAGCTCTTTCTAAAGCTGCAGAACCTCTATGCAACCAAAATAGAATGGTCCGCTCAGCCATTAGTGTACTAAGTCTCTCCTTTCTGGTTTTCTAGGTACCACACTTTCTGTCCACTGTTATCTTCTGACCTCCAAGTGCTCCTGCCTAGTTCTGTTAGTTGTTGTTCCCTGCTCTAAGCAATTGCTAAATGTAGGCATTCTATAGAAGACGCCCTTAGATGTATAGTTTTTGTTCTAAACTTTCTCACTAGATGATCATATCTATTTACTTGGTTTTCAAGAACATGTATATGGCAGTGACTCGCAAATTTGTGCTCCTAACTCAGGCCACTCTTGTATTTCTAGACTTTTAAAGTCAGTTTCTTGTTGATATCTCATGTATATCAGACAGGCAACTTAATTAAATTCCTTAACACATCTAGAATTAAACTCAGTCTTTGGGTCAACCTTAACCTTCCTCTGGTTCTCCTATTATAAGCACTTCGCATTAAACTACCCAGTTACTTGAGCCAAAGAAGTAGAACATTTTTGAGATATCCCTTTGCCTCTCTTTACTTGCTACATCAAATAAAAAAAAAGGTTCCTCTTTTTTGTTTTGTTGTTTCCACTGCTTCCTCAAAAATATATCTAAATTGATATACTTTGCCCACATCAACGGCCACAACTCTCCCATCTCGAATTACCTGCTTCCTCTTTTGTTTTTTACCAACCATTCCTTTTAAAAGAGTTAAGTTAGCCATATTCCAAACTTATTATGTATAGTTTTAAAATTAATATCCATTATATTAAAATTCCAAATGTAAACAGGCCTGACAATGCCTTACATTGTTATACTCCTGCCTTACTCTTCAACCTAATCTCATCACTCTTGATCATCATATTCCAGCCATGTTGTCCTTTAATTATTTGAATATATCAAGTTCTTTCTGGTATCCTTTCCTTTCCTCTACCTGAAATACCCTTCCTTTTATTTATCCCTGGCAAATACCCACTCATTCCTCAGGTACTAGCTTAAAGTTTTCTCTTGAGATAACCCTTACCATATCTCCTAATCTGAATTAAGTTACTTCTGTTTTAATATGGTTCATTATTATTTTCATTAATAATTAGTTGAATATATATATGTATATGTATATATATATACATACACATATATATATATACAAGCTAGGTCAGTGTTGAAACCTTGCTTCTGCTTCAGGGAGGAGCTGAAACATTTCCCTCAGCACACAGTGCATTCCTGATTCCCAGATCTGTGCCAAGCCCATTTTCTTTTTCAACCTGTTGCTTAGGGAGAGAACTATATTATCAGTCCGTGAAGGCAAATGGTCTGCTGAATGATGAAGTGGGAAACAGACAATCGTTTCCTCTGTGGTTTCAGAACGCCTCCCCCTGAGCCTGCTCCATACAACACCGAGCCAGCCCCGCTCCCCAAGTACCATCCAGACGGTGGCTGTAGGATCTCAGGAGCGCGGGAGCTGGTAACCACCCAGCCTGCCGACCAGGAAAAGACAATAGGGGAGTTTCAAGCCTCTGAAATCTGTAACCACTTCCCCCTGGCAGGAGGAGAAGGTTTCCAGAAAC
>NW_006285613.1:496506-500053 GCF_000327345.1 Myotis davidii
AATTCAGTGCAATCAAAAAAAAAAAATCTGATTTCTACAATGAACATGGATAAGAATTCTAGCAAATGTAATATTATGAGTGAAATAATCCTGGGGAAGAGCATTAATATGAACCTTGCACAGATAAAAATAATTTCTCACTTTCTGATTTTTAAGGTTGGTATCTTCTGACAACTTTTAGCTTCTTCAGAAATAAAGCGAATCTTTTTATCTGTGCCTATAAAGTGTATCTATAAATCTAATCACATACATATGATTTTTACTTTATATAGCTTTCTTACATAGAATATTTAAACTACTAGAGGCTCGGTGCACAAAATTCATGCAAGAGTAGACCTTTCTTCCCCCAGCTGCTGGCACTGGCTTCCCTCATAGCATATTATGTTTATATGTATATATATATACATATACATATATATATATACAGTATCCCCCAAAATGTATACACACACTTTGAATAATTATAAAAGCAGTGTTTATTGTAATACATTTCATTTTTCAAAATTGAGATATTAGCTGTTAAGGTTTGTATACATTTTTTTTGGGGGGGGGGGAATGCCCTGTATATATATTTGCTAATGCTTGTCTTTTGACTAGATTTTAAAAGTCAGACAAATCTTAATTCAGGTCCCCTTTTCACCACTGTACCCGTATGTTTAATACCTAGCACAGTATTTGGCATAGAATAGTTACTAAATATTGTTGCAAGAACAATTTCAATTATTTTTGCCCACCCAATTTTCTTCAGCCTCCATGATAAAATTATGCTAGCATTAATACACTGAAAATTATTATGGGGTCTAAAATAAACAAGGAGGTTAAAAGATCATGTCTGAGAAAGTTACCATTTTGTCACCCTCATCCCTTATATTCCTACCTCCAGTCCAAAGATTAACACTTTTATTTGTATTCAGTTACAAATTTTTATTTGAATCATTTCTTGGTGGCTCTATGTATCAGAAATTTGTGCAAATTAAGATATTTTTAAATTCCAGTCCAGGTCATATCTGGACCCTGACACACCTACAGAAATGGGAATGGGAATCGTCAGTGAATATGCAGTTATTTGAATTACTCTGATTTGCCTTGTTTGCTAATATTTTAGAGACATTAAGACAAATCCTCTTTACAATAACACTTTATGGTGGATTTCATGTCAATTTAAGAAAAGTATACATACTACACTTGCTGATGGAGTTCATTTCCTTTTAGGAAAAGCACACATGCTTTTCAAACATTTACCTGTAAAAGTAGCTTGGAAAATGGAGATAAATTAAACAAGCCAAAAAAGGTTCATGTAGGAAAAAAGGTCAATGGAAATTGAAATGGAAAACATTGATCTAATCCAGAGCAGGAGCAGAGGGAGATCAAAGGGATCAGAGAAGGAGAATTGCAAAATGCTACAATATATTTTAAAACTTATAAAATACTTATAGAAGAATGAGTATATATACCTAAAATATTTTTATTTATAGTATTTTATTATGGTCAAATACAAGTTGCTTTACTCAATTATTTAAATTTTCTTACAAGTTATTCAAATGGTTGTGCAAAAATGCGTATTAATATATAATTTGTTTGATGTTACAACCCTTCTAGAATCAATTTGGAAACATGTAATGGAATTTAAATATGTTTATTTAAACATATTTAATCAAAATTCATATATTGAAGCCCTAATCCATAGTACCTCAGAATGTGAACTTACTGGAAAATAGAGTCATTGCAAAGGTGTTAATTAAGTGAGGTCATATGGAGCAGAGTGGGCCCCTAATTCAATATGACCATTGTCTTATTAAAGGGGAAATTTGGACACAGACATGTACATATGGAGAATGCCGTATGAAGATGAAGGCAGAGATTCTTCAAGAAATGCCAAAGATTGACAGAAAACTACCAGAAACTTGGAGAGATGGATGGAAAAGATTTTCCCTCATCCCTCCAGAAGAATCAATCTTACTGAAATCTTGATTTCAGATTTCTAGCCTCCAAAACTTTGAAACAACAAAGTATGTTGTTTAAGCCACACAGTTTGTGGTATTTTGTTAAGGCAGCTCTAGAAAGCTAATATAATGTTCAATTCTTTGGACTTCATTATTCCATTTCTCTAAATATATTCCAGATAAATAATCCAGTGCCAATAAAGGTAAAGAAAACTTTGTAGAAACATTATTCATAATAATACACTTTTTTAAACTATACTACATCCACACAGTAAAACATTACAAATACATTTAAATATACTTTCAATAATTATTAATGAAAAGCAAAAGCTTATTATATAATGTTACATTTAAAAAAAATAACCCCTTTTACTGAGACTTCCACTTTTACTCAAGATAGAGTAATGTGATCTGGATTTCTTTCTCTCTCTCTTTTTTTCTTTTTTTCCCCTTTATTGATCCTGCCCTCACCCTCACCCCCTGTTGTCCACATCCACCGCTTATGCTTATATGCATGCATACAAGTCTTTTGAAACAACCAAAATACCCAAGAAAGCATATAAATCTGTGACATGCAAGATATAGGACAGCAGGCAATGAGAAATAGTGATCCTTGAGAGAAAGAAAGCAAAAAAGGTGAGTCTGATGATTTTCTCAACTTATTGCCTGGCCAAAGTTTACTGTGGCTGAGGCAGGGAAAAACCCAGGTTGAACCTGGAGGTTTCTCTGAGTTGATGAAAACGAGGAGGAAGTTTTAGAAAGTCAAGGCAGGCTGAGTTCACAGTACCACGGAGTGTCATAGAGGAGAAAGCAACACAGTCAACTCTGAGACTTGCACATGGTCCCTATCAGTATTCAGGTGAGTCCTAATTAGCTCATGTACTTGAGGAAACTTCTAAGTAGCTGGGGAAAAGAACTACCTGAAAGGATTAAAAAAAGTAGTACTCAGTCTTGACAGGGCTGAGTCAATATCTGTTCTTTGCAAAATTTGAAAAATTGAGAGTTCATTGAAACCTAGTTAGAGTACTAAACAGTGTTTTATCTTAGTAATGAAAAACATGAACCATAGATGAAAATTAACACTGGCTTACATAACAAAGCTTAATAGAAGACCTGATAGTAAAAACTGTGTCCAAGTAACTTGAGGATGTACTAGAACAAAGCTCACAAATATTGATAGGAATACAAAATAATTCAGCCCTCAACAGGAGTGAATAACAATGTCTGATATCTAATCAGAAATTACTAAGCATTCAAATAAGCAGAAAATAAAACTTATATTGAAAACAGAAAATAATCAATTAAACCTGACACAGAAATGACATACATGAGATTGAGATCATTAGTAAATAAAGACATTAAGACAGTTATTATGACTATATTCTATGAGTTCAAGAACAAAGTTTGAACTTTTTACATAGAAACATGGGAGGTATCTATACTAATAAAAGGGTAATATGCTCATTAGACTGGATGTCCTTCCAGATGTCCTTCCTTCCAGACAAAGCTGCAGAGGGCGGGGTCTGAGGCAGAGGCGGCAGAGGTCCCTGGCCATGGCGGCAGCAGGTGGCGGGCTAGGGCCAAGGCCCTTACACAAATTTCGT
>NW_006285613.1:500462-544815 GCF_000327345.1 Myotis davidii
GACAGAGAGAGGTATGTTAAAAAATATTTTTAAAAATCTCTGCAAACCTGGAAATCCACACACAGCAAAAATATCTTTCAGAAACAAAGGCAAAAATACTTACTCAAACATAAACTGAAAGAATTCATCACCAGCAGAAATGTGCTATAATGCTAAAGAAAGTCATTCACACAGAAGAAAAATTGCACTGGATGAAAATCTGAATCTATATGGAGTAGAGAGGAGTAAAAATGGTAATTACTGTGGTCATAATTAACCATATTTTCTTATTATTTAAATCTTTCACATTTTGAATTGTTTAAAGCCAAAATAATGTATTATGTATTTGTAACACATAGGAACAAAATGTGTGATGATAATATTATAGAGTCTTGGAAACAAAAAATGGAAGTATATTTTTATAAGGTTCTTCTACTGTATATAAAGTGGTATAGTGAACTGGAAGGTAGACAGTGATAAATTGAATATGTACACTATAAACAATAAAGTACTTAACAACTAAAATAACATCCAAATGATTTATAGCTAGCTAATAAGCCAGCAAAGGGAATAAAATGGTACCATAAAATATACTCAATTCATCCATAGAAGTAAAAAGTGAGGAAATACAAAAATAGCATATGGGATTTTTTTATAGTAAAAATAGTATCATTCTGATTTAAACCCAACAATATCACTAATTTTCATATATATATAAAGTGGTAATGGTGGTGTCAAAACCGAGAACTAGATCAACTGAATGGAATAGAGAATGAAGAAACGGAGTCATATTTATGGACAACTGGTTTTGAGCAAAGGTGCAAAGGAAAGTCAGTGAGGGAAAGGATAACCTTTCAACAAATAGTATTATAACAACTGTATATCTATATGCAAAAAAAGAAGAAATTCAATCCACATTTTTCACTAAATACTAAAACTAACCCCAAATGGGTTATAGACCTAAACTCTAACATTATGAAACTTTTAGAAGAAAATATAGGAGAGAAACTTTTCCCTTGACTTAGGTAAAGATTTCTTGGATACAACACCAAAAGCACAATCTATAAACTTAAAAAAAAAAAGCCTGCTAAATTAGACTTCAGCAAAATTAAGAGCTACTGCTCTTTTAAACACTCTGTTCAAAGAATGAAAAGACAAACTATATACATGGAGAAGAGATTGAAAATCACATGTCTGTGAAAGGACTTGTATCCAAAATATAAAATGAACCTTCAAAACTCAGTAATAAGAAAACAAACAACCTAACACCAAATGGAAAATTTGAACAGACACTTCATTCAAGGTGGTAAATGCATGAAATAAAAGCACAGGCTTAACATCTTTAGCCATTAGGAAAATTCAAATAAAAACAACATTAAGATAAAACCATGTATTTGCTAGAATGTCTGAACAAAAGAATCCAGACCCACCACTCCCTAAAAAGAACATATAGTACATAATTCTATTTATACTGAGTTCTAGAAAATACAAGATAAGCTGGAGTGACCAGAAGTAGATCACTTGCTGTCTTGTGATGGGAGAGGGTAAGGACGTGGGCAAAAGGAATACAAAGGGGCATGTGGAATTTGGGGAGGTGATGTATATGCTCATTATGTCTCTCCAACCCCCACCTTTTAAACTCTGTCATTTTTAGGACTATAGGTAATGGTTGTTGAATTACGGAGACTTCACCTAGGTATACATTGTTTATTATCTAGTAGATAACCTCTGGAATTTGAAGTATGGTTGTGTTGCCACTGCTTAGTTTCACTATACATGCAGCAGTTTATATTAAATTTGAGGTTGTTCTTTTTTCAAAGAGGTGTTTTCTTTTTGGTAACAAATTATTAGACAATAGTAAGCTATTTACTGGTGTTGCTCAGTAATGCATTGTATTTATTTATTTTTCTTTTTACCTTGTTTCCATTTACCTATTTCTCCTATCCCCACCCCCAACTCTGACAACCCCAATCTGTTCATTATCTTGATTGTGGTGAGCATTTGCCAATGTACCTATCAATCAAAATATTTCAGTTGTACAAATTAAAAGTGTCGTTTATTGTATGTTTATTTTATGTGCCTAAATAAAGCTATTTTAAAAAGTAAAATACTAAATTATTCTAGTTATATAATATATATAGCAAATGCAATGTATAAGCTAATGACAAAAATAAAAATATATTTGATTTTTAATAATGCCATCATGAGTAAATTTTTCTTCATTACATTATTAAAATATTTGAAAAAGACATGTAACTTTAATCTTCCGAAAAGTATGTTTTTTTACAAGTAAAAAGTGCCAATATATAACTTGTGAACTAACTCTTTTCTCAAGTGTAAAGTACAACTAACTTTACCATTTAGTTTAAAATATATCTTCCTTTCTTTTAAAATAGAAAGTCAGCAGTTATACATTTTATCTGTAAGACAGCTCCCTGCAAACTCTCAAAGAGTGCTAAAACTAGACATTTTCTCTTGGATTTGGGAAACAAATAAAGACTCTGGGTATACATAGCAGCACAATTCACCATAGCTAAGATCTGGAAACAGCCTAAATGCCCATCAGTAGATGAATGGATTAGAAAACTGTGGTACATCTACACGATGGAATACTATGCTGCTCTAAAAAGGAAGGAACTCTTACCATTTGCAACATCATGGATGGAACTGGAGAGCATTATGCTAAGTGAAATAAGCCAGTCTCAGAAAGAAAGTAGGGGGAAAAAATGGACACATATGTAATATCCTTTGTAATAAATAATAAAATTAAAAAAAAAGAAAGAATTTAAAAAAAAAAGACTCTGGGTATAAAACAATAACTCGATATGCTTAAGATTATGCGTGATCCTATATGGTGGAAAGGAAGCAGCTCTGTTGGTCTTCAAGGGCTGTGAAGAAATGCAGACTCCCATTGTGAAGGCAGATCTACAAGAAAAAGAAATTAGTCAAAGGAGGAAAAGAGAAAAAATGGGACAGACATGAGAAAACAGAAAAGGAAGCAGTAGAAGCAGCAGCAGTAACTAGAACTTGGAAACTGAAGGTGAAACCGAGATGGAGGAAACAGAAGGCTGGCTTTCTGCTTGCCTGATGTCTCGTCCACCCTCCCCTCCCCTTCTCCCAGAGTGCCACTGGGATAGGATTTAAGGCCTGCAGTGGCTCTCACAATTGTATATTTAAATTGTATTTTTATATTTCTTCTTTTTGAAACTTTTGTCACATTTTTATACATATTTGTTTCTCTTACTATATATTTAGTTTTTCTAAAAACAAGAATCATGTATTTTTCTTCTTTGTAACCTGTCCTTACCTCTTACTTTTCATGTATGAGTGCCCAGAAAAATATTTTTCAAATGGCTGAGCTACTTAACAGATATTCAGAGTGCTCAATATAAACAAATATAAAAATTTTGTGTTTTTATGGAATGGGCCTCTGATTCCTCTGCATAATTTCTCAACTCTTCAGATAAGGGGCAGATACACTGACCACATTACTAGTGTGTTGAAAGCCAGGGGCATTTTGCCTTTCCATGTCACACAATCACCACATTCATAAAGGCTCAAGGATATTCCTCACGTTCTGCTTAAAAAATATAATGAATATCTTTGGTTTAAAAAAAAGTTCAAATGCATAAGATAGAGATGGGAGAAATATGTAGTTCAGATACTGTTTAACACTGCAGCATTATTGGACTCTTTCAAAAACAGAGATCCAATTGTTATGACTCAGTTGGGAGGATGTGCACGGCACTTTCATCCTTCAATACCAGCGCTTATTAGCCAAGGGAAGCCCAGCGTTACAACCCTTTGTCTTTGTATTTCTACTGTGCGCTCTGAGAGCTCTTTCATATGTCTAAGTGTCGAGACACAGTCTGAGGAAACTGCAGCTTTCTATTTTATCAATCGACATCTGAAAAGAGGCCATATGGTTCATCTTTCTAATAGTTAAGACAAAATAAAGCATTGAAGAGGTCACAATTTACATTCCCAACACTCTGATGTCACTCTTATTTAGTGATGACTATCTATTAGGGAAAATGTAAAACACTATTAATGGTAAATAAATACTCTCTCGTTAGACATACATATGGTTAGCAGAAATCAACAAGAATACATCTCAGAAAACAGAACACTCTTGGCAGGCAATTTTTGATTACCAGTCTAATCTTTGAAACGCAGCAATAGTAGATCATCTTTTGCTTGGAGATTTTTTTTTTCAATTATAATGTGAAAATTATAAAAAGTAGAATGACTCATTTAGATTCAAAATATCACTGAACAAATGTGGAAAATGTCTTAATTCAGTTGTTCAGCAAAAAACTGAAGAGCAAATAAGTTAAGATTCGTTCTGAACATTATTTTCAGAGCCCTGTTGAATGTGCTTCACTATGACACATATTCAAGGACATCTTATGACATTTTGATGTTATGTAAAAGATTAAGTTGCCAAGGGCAACAATGTTTGAAATGACTGGAGGATAACTGGAATAACTAGATTTCTATCATGAGGTAATGCAGACTTCAGGAGTTGGAGAAGATATGCCAAGGAAGTAGGAACAAATAAAAGTCATGATAACAATTAAATTACTATAAAAGGGAAAATATTGAGGACTTATAAATGCTGTAGGAGAATAATAGAGAGAACATTTTGTACAAATCAGAGATAATACCATTTCCAAAAGTTAGCTTCATAAAAGGAGGAGTCTTATTTTTGGTGAAATACACCTACAGAAATTATTAGAACCAAAATATATAAGCTGAGTTATATTTTCTAAGCAATGAGCTCCATTTTTACTTTAAGGATAATTGTTGACAATGTGAACCTCATAGAAAGGCTGATTTTTGTTAAAGGCTTCTAAGAACATCTTTTAAATTTGATTTCCAAAGCATACATAAGATAAAAAGCCCAACTTTTGCCAATTTGTTGAATAGGCAGAAATTGATTGCATTCAAAATATAGCATTTATCAGCCCTGGTCAGTGTGGCTCAGTTGGTTAGACATCATCCTGTGTACCAAACGGTAGTCAGTTCGATCCCTGATCAGGGCACATGCCTGGGTTGTGGGCTTGATCCCAATCGATGATCCACTCTTTCATTGATGTTTCTCTCTCCCACACCCTCACCCTCTCAGTAAAAATATATATTTTTAAAGTACAGCATTTATCACAGCCTAGTTTGCATTATACTGTACACATTTGCCCCTTCCATATATATAAGCTTCTAAAGGGTTGGCTGTGGGTATTGAGGACCTTGTGTCTCTGGAGTTCCTTGCATTTATGTAGGATATTGAATAGTGTTTTGGGTAACACATTGCTGAATAGTCCACTGACTGTTTGAAAAAAGTATCTCCGGGTGTCGATATAGAGTCAATTTTGTTTTCATGGTAGTTAATGTTCCATAGAGAGCTCACAAACACTGAGTTAGTGAATACTGAACCGTATCAGGACATACAGAATTAGGTTCCTGCAAGCCTCTGGTAACATTTTCATTAAGTGAGAAATCCATAACATTGTTTTATGTGTGTTTCTGTTTAAATATACTTTATTAAATATATATTGATTCAATAACATTGAAGTTTGGCCAAACAAAACTGCAAAACATGCTTGAACAAAACTTATCCAACGTATTTTCTCTATAAGGAACATTGTAGCCTTTTTTACTTAGGAACACTGGACAGCACTTCAGCACTATTCTTGGGGCCCTATTAAACAGTAAGATCACCAACAAAAATGAGAAATGAGGTGGCGATGCATAGACTGTGAGAAGGACACTTGTTTGCAGTATGACAGCTGAAACCGGAAGGCCAAAACCTTGCTCAAAATCAGTGAGAACATGTAAGTCAGGCAACAAAAATGTTTTGCTGCTCTGGACATGTCTGTGAATGGCTATGAAAGCACCACAATTATTGATTTTGGAGTGGCAAGTAAATGTTAGCAATTAGATAAATTTGCAAAGATGAAATATGTGGATAAAGAGGGTCAGCTCTATGAGGAAGTTGACAATGAGATAAAGTGAATGTAGGCAGGGGGCACAGAACAGAATTGACGCAGTTCAACATCTAAGTCTAAATTCAACTGAGCACTTATTTTCTTATTCTGCTCAAGTGCTACTTTGCCAGGTTGTAAAATTTGTAATATACTTGTGGCTTCCAGCACAAGTTCAAAATATAAATAGTTTTCTGGATTTGACACCTGCTGCTCTGCCATGCATTAACCTGTAATTCTCATCTGAAAAGGGTGTTGGCATTTATGAGAATTGAGCACACTGTTACTTGTCTCCTCACCACTTCTTCACTAAAAAACTCTGATTTGTTGGGGGAGGATAGCAATGTGCTCAATTTTTTTTAAAAAAAGCACACACACACACACACACACACATACACACACCAGAAAACAACAATAACAAAATGGTATTCTCAGACACCCTTGTACATAGGATGATTAAATAACTAAGATCTGGTGGATGAGGAACAGGTAAAAATTGGCTTGGTTTTCAGGGAAAATTTTAAAAAGGAGGAAGATTCAACTATCATAGACCTCGTTGCCACTTTATCCCCTCTATTCAGCCTGAAATAAAGATGCCAATGCCGCTGCATCAGTAATCATGTGACTTTGAATGACCTTGGCTTTGAATGACAATCTCTCAATAAGTCTAGTAGAGCAGAAAAATAAAAAAAAAATAAAAAGCCTGGATTTCTGAGGATGTAATGGAGGTGCCATACCAGCCTTACATTCAGATTTCCCACTGGAAAAATAAAAAACTGAGTATTTCTATTTGTTTGTTTTTACAATTCTATACTCGTTGCTGAAAATAATTCCTTTCCTTCCTCTTTTTTCCTGCCATCCTCTTAGGTCTTTTCTGAGCTTTGTCAACTCTCGTTATGATTCTCCTGTTTAAAAATCTCATCCCCAAGCTTTTCAGTTCCTGATTAAAATCATATTATTTCAAAGCTTGTATACTTCCCTGTGTTTCTGTTTATTCTTCGACTGGTGAAAATTCACTCACTGGGACTCCTCTTCTTCTAGGCTACTTTTTGGCTATATCTGGATTCAGAGCTCTTGATATTAAAGAATAAAAAACAAATCACCACAACAAAAAAAAATGTTTTTCTTTCTCTGGTAGTTGCTAAACCCACTCAAGCAGTTTGCCATCATCAATTGTTATTAAGGGATTTGGGCCACTTTTGTACCTACTTTTTGTTGAAAAGGCAGTCCATAGATACTTTCCTTTGCTATCATAGTTGCTCGGTCTGTTTTAATGAAACTACTTGAGCAGGTTAAAATGTGATAGCCTCTCTCACGTCCCTCCCAAAGCTTAACTTACATCCTCTCTGATGATAGTATTCGCCTCAAGCAGGTGCTTTCACAGGTATTCCTTTATCTCTCCTTCAGAAACCCTTCGAGATAAGAATTATCATTAGTCACAGTTTCAGGTGACAAAATGAATCCGGGAGGTTAAGTAATTTGCTGAAAGTCACCTAGATAGAAATTGATGTAACCCACATTTGAAGTCGGCTCTGTTTAGGTCATCCTAAGTGTCCTGGAAACCCTTTAAAAAACAATCGAAAGCACTATTTCCCAATTGCACTCTCACAGGAGATTCCGTGCCTGGCCTCAGAGAGGTCCTGGGGATCTTCATGAATTTTGACTAACCCAGGGTTCACTTATTCTAACACATGGCTGAAAGTTTCTAGGCGGAAAGGAATGTGTTGTAAGTTTAAAAGAGAAACTCAAGTTTTTTGTTTGTTTGTTTGTTTTATATATATTTTATTGATATTTTACAGAGAGGAAGGGAGAAGTAGAGGGGTAGGAAGTTAGAAACATCCATGAGTGAGAAACATCAATTCAGCTGCTTCCTGCACACTCCCGACTGAGGATGTGCCCGCAACTAAGGTACATGCCCTTGACCAGAATTGAACCTGGGACCCTTCAGTCCACAGGGCGATGTTCTGTCCACTGAGCCAAACCAGTCAGGGCGAGAAACTCAAGTTTTGTTTGGGAAAGTCTAGGCACCCTCTAGTTAAGACATCCTTCCTCATGCCTATCCCTCATCACTAACATAAATATCTTTGGAAATAAAGAGAACGCCTAGCCCTTCTCTGTCTAAGAGTCTTATAATCGCTTGATAGCATAATTCAGTGTTCTGTTTACAATGTTAACAACCCTAGTTTCTTTATTTATCTACAAACGACTATTGAAAACACAAATGCTGTACCTCTTCTTTAAATTTCTCCCAGATCCCTTTTCCACAGCTGTGTGCTCCCCTTTAACAGTTTTACATTTCCATTGGCACCTGTGTGTGGAAAATAATGTTTCCTCTTTTCCTCAGCTTCCTCTTATTATTTTCCTTGAATATTATTTTCCCCTTTGAACTAAGAGACCTGAGAAATGTAGGGTGTGGGTTAGAGAGGAGATAAAATAGCATGCACCATGTGTCATCCCTAGGCCATGTGATTTTCATTAACATGTAAATTAATCCTTGAATGGCTTTGTCCTCCACATCACTACAGACTTAGCTTAAATGGTACCTCTTTAGATTTTCTATGATTCCCATAGCTAAATCCACAAGCCCACTTCTTATCTCCCTACTGTCTAGTGATCTCTTTTTATTTTCATTCTCTGAAATTATCTTCTACCTCTCATGTTTACTTTCTCTTTTCTCACATTAGGAAGTGAATTTGTCAAACAGGGTTTGGGTCTGTCCTTTCAATTACTGGATCCCAAGCTCCTAGACATTGCTGGACACATAGTATTTGCTCAATAAATATTTATTAAATGGATACATGATTAGATAAGAAAAAGTACAAAGAATTCTGTATAGGCAGAGGCTAAGATCTCAATAGAACCAAAATATTTATAAGGTTAAAATTCTGAGTAAGAGAAGAAAGAAGACTGGCAAGAAAAATTTAGACAATAGAGATAGAGCCTTATTTCCTTAATTTCTCCAGGGAAATGTACAATGGGTTGTAAAGTTGAAATAAATAGGCCAACAACTGGATTAAACATATAATCTATTTTATATTTTCTGTAGTGTAACCTTTGCTATGTTGTCTCTTCTCAGTAGATTGTTTTTATTACTAAATTGATAGGAAGCTTGCTCTATTGAGACACACTTTCTGGATAAAGTCCCATCACAAGTCAAATAGTGATTATAAATATCCCCATGCAGGGCAAGGCTCATTGCTACCTCATTTACTATCTGATAAGCATAATTTATCTAATGAACTTTTCTTTCTCAACTCATACTGATTGAGGTTAATTTTCTCACACTGGGATCCAGATATAGTATTCTTATCCAGTAGTTATTGTTATGAGAGGATTCACATTTATATGTCAAATTTTGCTTAAATATGTGCTCATCTAAGCACATTGTGTGGTGGACTAAGAGCTTAAAATTTGTATTAGTCCATATTTTTCTTGTGGGATATCTGAAATACTTTCTTTGCTCAATTGCACTAGTTGTGTGTGTTTTTTTTCTTAAGGAATATTTGCTGTAATAGGAAGAACATTTTCTTCTCTCAATTTAGATTATAACTCTCTATATAATATAAGTAATGGTAAAAGAATCATGACATTTTAAATATCTGAATAATCAATTGGGTGCTCATAAACTTGAGTATTGTGAATTCTTTGGTAGATAGCTAAAAATAACAAATCTCTTTTATTTGATAATCTTGATGTGGCCTATACCAAACATTTCAAAGCACCTAGAAAATTAATGCAAGATGTCTATAACAAATCAATGTATATTACTTTAAAATTAGTCTTTATCATATTAACTTTATATCAGTATTCAAAACTCCCTTTTCAATCATATTATTAGCTAGTTTGTTTAGACAAAGTATCTCACTGGAAATGAGTACAAATGTTTTATGAAATGTATTTTTAAAATATTTTTAAAGAGTTGAAAAGCTGATAAAAGAGTAAGAAATTATTGAGCCAAAATCTAAGTTAAATCAGAACGTGGGCAGGTAAGCAGGATTTTGAAATTCTTTTGTGCTGAGGGCATGCTGGGAAACTTTATGAACTTGATAGTATTTGGGTCATAAAGGAAAGACCTTTTGACACTGAACAGAGCTTACCAGGGTGCAGGGTAGGGGGACATCATCACTGGAAAGTCATAATCACTAGAAATTCTTCCTATGGATATACAGCCCAAATCTATAAGGAAGCAAACCACCATATGTGAGAAGACACAGTAATAGAAACAGACCAAAAGACCAAATATTGGAAGTATCAGCAAAAGATAGAACAGATATTCCATGTTCAAAACTAAAAGCAAGCAAGGAACGTGTATCTATAACAAAAGATAATAAATTATTTTTCTAGAAATAGAAATTCTAGAAATAAAAAATATACCTAATATTAAAAACAAAGTAGTTGAATATAATTTTGAAATACCTAAAAAGAAAATTCATGAGCTGGAAAGTAGGTCAAAAGAAACTACCCAGAATGCCAAACAGTGAGGCAAAGTGATAGAAATATAAAAGTTAAAAGGCATTGAGTTTAAGGTGCATATAATCAGAGTTTCAGAAGGATGGTTAAGTCCAAAGATTGCAGAAGCCTATTGAATCTCAAGGAATTCTTTCAGAAAAAATAATTATTCCAGAGTGAATGGCAAAAGGGAATAAAGATAAAAGGTAGTTATAAAAATAAAATTATGTCTCATGGGATTAAAAAGAGAGAAAAAATACCCAGCAACATCATATAAGTCTGGAAGTGCATAAACGAATAATTGTGTTAGTTTAGGTCCTCATACCATATATATTGATAAGATTATATGTACCAGGGATTGACTGAAGAAAACACCCTAAAGAATAAAGTAGAGAGAACTAAGAAGGTGGGAGAACAGTTAGACCAAAATATGTGAAAAGAGAGGAGGAAGAAGAAACGTTGGGTAGGAGGGGAATCAGACTAGATACAGTCAGGCCAATGGGGAGTTCTTAAGCAAGAGTTTTCCATCAGCCTGGCTGGAGTGGCTCAGTTGGCTGAACCTCATCTTGTGCACTGAAAGGGTGCCAGTTTGATTCCTGGTCAGAGCACACACCTGGGTTTTGGGTTTAGTCCCTGGTTGGAGCATGTACTGAAGGCAATTGATTGATTTTTCTCTCCCCCTCTCTCACTTTTTATCTCTAAGCATGTCCTCAGGTAAGGATTGGAAAAAAAAAAGAGTCGGCCATCTTTTTAACCCGCAATGTGACGTGCTGAGGTAAGCATGAGAGCAAGCAGCCTAGCTGTGGTCGGCAAACTGTGGCTTGCGAGCCACTTGAGGTTCTTTGGCCCCTTGAGTGTGGCTCTTCCACAAAATACCCCATGCGGGAGACTGTACAGTGCAATTGAAACTTCGTGGCCCATGCACTGTACAATGCAATTGAAACTTCGTGGCTCATGCACAGAAGTCGGTTTTCGGCCTGAACGAGTCTATTTTGAAGAAGTACTATTGATATTTGGCTCTGTTGACTAATGAGTTTGCCGATCACTGGCTTGCGGATGCACGGCCTTGACACCCTCTTGGTGGAGGATTCAGAGAGGCAGTACGGGGCTGAGTCAACTATGCTCCCCATGGCAGAAATGTGAGAAGCATTTCTATGACTGCCACATAGAGCTAAATTTTCTAATATCTTTCTATTTTGGTGAAAAAAAAAAGAAGATAAAAATATGGATGAGTGTAGATTTTAGTAGATTAAGTATGCACATTGTAATTTCTAGAGTATCCACTAAAGTAATAAACACAGCATATTACTTCCAAACCAACAGTAAAAAGAAAAGGGAATAACAAAAGGATTTCAGAAGGAGGCGAGAAAAAAGAAAGGGGATAAACAAAATAAGACAGGTGAAGTAAATAGAAACCATAAAGTAATATGGCTGTTATAAATAAATATATAACTTTTATATTAACTGTATTGGATTACATACTCTAGTTAAAAACAATGATTGTCCAACTGAATCTTAAAAAAAATCTAACTGTATACTTTTGATAAGAGACACAGTCTTTATGCTAGATTCTGGTTCTCATGAATTCTCTTTTACTTCAAAAACATTGTTTAGCATCTTCTTGCTCTGAAAATGAATATAAAAACACCTAAATTTCATAGGAAAACAGTCAACTTAGAATTTGAAATTTATTGGAAGACAAATGTAGACCACCAGAGACTTTTCTTTAGTAAATTTAGGTGGGTACGAAAAGGTTAGATACCCTGAATTTTCACCATGAAACAATAACTTATAACTGCAGGCATACTTAATTAGATCATTCAAACTAAACCGTAAGTGTAAAATTTTATTTGATTACAATGGATATAGTAAAACTAAATCATTGTTATGCCATTATAATTAATAGTAACATGAACAAACAATAAAACGAAATGTGATGGATGGTCTATTTCTTTTTCCAATAAAAGGGAGAATAACTTTCCCTTAGGAGTGATATACTTTTAAAAATATATTTTTGGCATAAGATAATGGATGCATATTCAAGAAATACAAATAATCTGATGGAGTTTGTCATAGCTGTTTATTCTAAGATGAGAAAAAGATCTTAATACATTTTTATTGACAAGCCAATGGATTCTTTAAAATGCAAAAACTAATGTACATTTAGATCAGCCCAGTTTAATTTTTGTGGTGCAGCAAGGAAAGTTTAATGAACTCCAAAGCACACTTTGCTACTAGGCACGCACATCATTTTAACTGTGATTTCTGTCTTCAGTTCTCAAATGTTTAAAACTCAGCTTCAAACCAGGATTCATTTCTGATTTTTCTCCAGGATGGCTTTCCCCACTGCTGTGGCCAGTCACCACCAACCCCGGGCTGGCTGCTGACCACACTGATGACTGCTATGGACTGAACCTGACACCCTTCCCCTCAGTAAAGCCAAACTTCCTGAAGAGTTAGTAGATTATTTATACATTTCTATGAACAAGAAGCAGGTTTGAAAAACTTCTTTCTCATTAAATGGCTATTTTTTTCTATTAAGAAAGATTGTATATATACATGTTGTGTACACAAATCTTGCCTGTGCAGCACTTTGCAGTCATAGCTTATTTCTTTGTGTCCATATGTCAGGGAGAACTTTGTTGGAAGATATGTTAGGAACTTTCTGGTAATACTTTCCTTTGACCAATGGTTCCTGTGTGTCTACAGACAAGAGATAACACCAGACAGCATTGCTCTTTCTCCTCTTTTCCTCTCCTTGTCCTTCTCCTTGTCCTTCTCTTTCTTCTCTCTCCCCTCCCTCTTTTCCGTCCTCCCTCTTTCCCCGCAAACATCAGCAAAGCAAAGAAAGCTTAAAATAGAGTAGTGGTGTGTTTTCTTTCTCTTTCAGTGAGGTGAATGAAGTTCTGACTCAGGATATAAAGTTTTAGAAGAAGTGTTTTTATTAAGCCCTTGCCGCGAGGCTATGTTTAGACAGCGCTCTGGCAGCTGCCGAGGGAGATATCTGGATTCTGAGGGCTTTCCATGTTACTGAGGCTGGCCTAGGATCCGTACTGATTTTCCGTGTTTAAGGTTCCCATTTATTAAAAGGGTACAGCTTGTTTTTGCATGATATTGAAACCCCATTAACTCTCCAAAGAATTAGTTGGGAATTATCTAATCCATTCTTCTACACAGGTCATAAGATCCTTTTAGTCCTTTCAGAGAAATTAAACAGTATAATATTGAACCATGAATCAGACATTTGCCATGGTGAAACTTAAAAGAATAGGGATAATTTAAAGTAGAATTAAGAAAAGATAAGGCTTACTAATTTAAATTAAATTAAATACTACATATGAAGGGGTCAGCAGATAGTTTATTCATTGGAGTAATTAATACTTGTTTAACCTTTTGATGAAAGATGTTTTCCTCTTATTCTCTATACTAAAAGCCTACTATGCAAATTGACTGACTGGCAGAACGACCAGCAAAATGACTGGTTGTTATGAAGCATACTGACCACCAGGGGCAGATGCTCAACACAGGAGCTTCCCCCAGCCCACAGTCCCTGACCAGCAATGGCAGCAGGGAGAAAGGCCGGCAAGCGGGCAGCGCCAGGTCAGCCAAGGCGGGAGCCAGATATACTAAAAGCCTACTATGCAAATTGACTGAATGGCAGAACGACCAGCAAAATGACTGGTTGTTATGAAGCATACTGACCACCAGGGGCAGATGCTCAACACAGGAGCTTCCCCCAGCCCACAGTCCCTGACCAGCAATGGCAGCAGGGAGAAAGGCCGGCAAGCGGGCAGCGCCAGGTCAGCCAAGGCGGGAGCCAGTGAGGACCCCCGATTGCCCTGCCAGTTGCCCCACAGATCAGCCCTGATCACCGGCCAGGACTGGGAACCCTACTCATGCACAGATTTTGTGCACTGGGCCTCTAGTGGTTTAATAAGTAAGTGGGTACACACCACCATTATCTATCTATTCTGCCATATCTGTTTCTTAAGGTTGGGAAGAATTGTTGCTGTTTCTCTTAAATGGAACCCACAGGAAAGTTTCTACCAGCCTTGACCAGTCCTCTACCAATCCATTGTTCCATATGGTGAAGGTAGGCCCCAAGGCCAAGAGGCCCTTTTACAGGAGCAGATAGAACCTCTGATATCTTTGTGCTGAGTTCTATGTAACTAGTTCCAATACACTGTGGAAGTGCTCTGCAATTTTTTATTTATTTATTTATTTTGGAGAAGGATGGAGGAATGTGGGGGGGGGGGGGGTTCTTGTTGATTGATTGAGAGAGAGAGAGAGAGAGATGGACTTGTTGTTCCACTTTTTATGCATTCATTTGGCTGATTGTTGTATGTGCCCTGACTGGGAATCAAACCCCAAACCTTGGCATATCAGGGCCTGCAATTTTAACAAAGTTACCTATAACCTGACTTTTCTGTAGAATTACAGCTCCCAGTTATAAAAAATAAATTTAAATGACGTGAATCATGCATCCCCATCTTGGGTAGGTGATTAGGACTTGTGTATCTTATACTGTCTTTTTATGTTTGAGTTTTCATCAGTTCAACAATCTACGCATTTCTCATAGAAATATTGTTTGAATTGGGAACATTGGTAGTAGTCTTGTTTATTTATCTCGGGTTTTGACTTAGAGCTCACTCTGCCCGTCAGAGCTTCTTTCTGTGACATAACTGAGAATTCAGTTACACTTGAGAAGAGACCATCTAAAGTGACTAGTTGTCAGTTTTCACTAACATCACTAAGAATGTCTGTATTAACCTATCAATACTGACTGTTTCAGTCATATAAGAGATCATTTTTATTGAATAATTTCTTTCTTTTAAATTATATTGCATAGTTCTGTACTTTTTTCTTTAAGTCTTAAAAATTGCCTTGACTAAACATTTTCAAATTAGTTGTGTTTCCAACAAAATAAACAATAGTAATTATAATGAGACTAATGTCATGTTCACAAAAATAGTTCTTTTATTAATTTTATGTTCTTTTCATATCATTTTCATTAATTTACTTGCAGTGACATTTTAACTGAGTGTATTTAATAGCTAACATTAACTATACACATTCTTATAAGTTTCTTTCTTAAATAATACTGTTCTTACATTTATGACACATTTTTTAGTCTTTTACTTCCTTTGAAGGTTGCTACTTAAATAATTTAGAGAACTGTGAAATCATCTGTTCTTTTTCTCTGAATCACCCAAAGATTCATGTGACTATGGCATATATATATATATATCAATTCTGCTTCATTCTCTGCCTTTGTGGATTTTGTTTGGAGACAGTTCAACTAGTGTGGCTAGCCACATTTGGGCTCAGTAATACTTTGTCTTCCTTAAGTGATCAATTTCAGTTAAATCACTGCTGCTTTAAAAGGAGGCCTTAAGTTTTTTCATGTTTGCAATGACTGATTGTGAAAAAAACATTGAGGGCATTTTCAGACTGTCACATATCAACTTAGCATTTCCTGTCTTTCTCTGTAGCTTCTGATTTTGCTGCAAAAGCATTCACGGGAAAAGAATGTGAATAGCTTGAAGTCTATCACACCATACTTCTTTGTCTTCCATTTATTTTTATTTTCTTTAAAAGGCCTATTCACTATTTGTGGGTTCAGAAAAAAAAAATCCCTGATATCCATTTAGGCTTACTGCTTTTTCTCCAATTTTATGTTACAGCATCTTCATGGGCAATCACCATGGCTAATTCATTTTGTGTATCTCCACAGGTCAAGTAACAGGTGGTCAACTAAGTATTTCTTGGTGCTCAGGATTATTGTTATGTGTATTATCTAGGTGAGCCACCAGCCAGTAGTAAATTTTTGACACATAGTTTCCTCTATAAAGAGATCTGTGAGGATAAGAACAGACTTTTGTAAATCATCTGCTATCTGCTCACATATTAAACACTCGGTGAGTGTGTACTGAATAAAGGATTGTCATGATTTAGTCTTAGGCTTGGTTACTTCATGTTTCCATTAGCATTTCCCTGCATTTTCTATGGTTGCATACCCATAATTAACTCAGTAATTTGTGCTAAAGAGTATCATTGTGCAGCACATTCACAACTTTAATTTCTACTAATAGATTAAGAATTGAAGGAAGATGGGTTAAAAATAATATTCTGCTCTGCCTCTCTCTGATTGGTAGGTTTACATTACTTGCTATGGACTGAATGCTTGTATTCTCCCCAAATTCAAACATTGACTCCCTAATCCCCAATGTGGTTGTATATGGAGGTGGGGACTTTGGGAGGTAATTGGTGCATGAGGGTGGAGCCTTATGAGTGGGATTAGTGCTCTTGTTAGAAGAGACGTGGGGGAGTTTGCATTGCCTCTGCCAGCTCTTCACCATGTGAGGGTATGGTGAGAAAATGCCATTTGAAAGCCAGGAAGTGTTCTCTCACCAGGCACCTAGTCTGCAGCCTCCGTGTTCTTGGACTCCCTAGACTCCAGAACTGTGAGAATATATGTTTGTTCAAGTCACCCAGTTTATGGTATTCTGTTATAGCATCCTGAGCTAACTGGACATTCCCCCATCTTCTGTAAATTGTCCTCTGCATTCCAACTAAAGTTCTTCATACCAGGGAAGGCACACTGACTATCCTAGAGTTTCAGGTGGTCTAGCTAAGCTCAAGGTAAATGGCTGCTTCTGTGGCTGCTACAAAATGGTGCCCCAAAATATATACATGGGACTTTTGCTCTTTCCTGAAGGATATGATCTATATATCTCACAGCCACATTGCAGTGTTTTTGAGCAAAAAATATAGAAGAAACAGAATTTGATTCATTAAATTTGAGTAGCTAGAAGCAAACTCTAAAAATAAGATGTAGTATACTTGTACCAGTAAACCCTCTTATTCCAAACTGCAATTCTTACCCTACTGTTGTGGAGTTAGCATAGCTTAAACACCAAAGGAAATATTTCCATCATCCATCCTTGAATCATCGATGCCACAGTGACTGTTTGGCAGTATGCAAAGAAAATGGGTTCACAGTGTGAGGAGTGGCCTCTCATTTTTCTTGGACAGCTTTGCTAACCCAAAGTGCCCCATCAAAAAGCATGAACTAGAACTAAGGTTTTCAGATGGGCCTTGGTCAAGAATGTACGAGTGGGGTAATTATTTAAGCAAAGACAAAATAATTTCCCCTTCAAAGAATAAAACCCATTAAAACTTAAATTTAGAAGCTCAAGGAAAAAAAGAAAAAAAAGATACAATTTCCCATTACTGTGAAGTTAAAGATAAATCCTCTTCTAAAAAAAGGGGGGGGAGGGGGGAAGAATAATAGGACTTTAGTATGCCAGGTAGCCAGGCAGGTTAAATAAATGCAGTAAATTGTACATTTATTAAGGAATTCAATCTGGCCTATTATTTACTTTTCCCTCTGTTCTTGCAGCTGAAGTCCAGAATTCACATTATCCTCCTCAAGGCTATTGGGAAGTGTTAGTTCCTTCTGTAGAGTATGAGAAAGGCAGTCATCTTATAGGGAGAAGGCCTAGTTACTGGTTCCCCTCATCAGATGAGACCAGCCCACACCCACCTTACTTTCCCATTCACATTATGCTTTCAGCAGTGATTCTTTATAAGGATCCTGTCAAGTGTGCAAAGAATATGGTCTCATTCAACTGAGTACTTCATGGAAAGTTCCCAGGTCTGTATGAGCAGAAGTAATAAAGTTAATACAGCTCCACAATATAGGGACTTTCAAATTGTAAGCCAAAATAGTCACATGAAGACAGTAACAATATGTCCTTAAGTAGACTGATGAATCATGTTCTGTGTCAGCAGAGAGATTTTCAGTGATGTCTATTTCCAAAGTCAGTTATAAGAGATTTAGGACTTAGAGCAGAATTCTTTTTGAGGTGAAAATTGACCTGGCTCATGAATCCGTGGTCATGAGAGTTGCCCCCCTGCCATCTCACTGTTGGTACTGAAAGCACCATGTTGCCTGAGGTCAGTGAACAGTAATTGTTTTCTTGGCATGCAACGTCTATATCATACCCAGGACACCATGGCTTATATTGCTGCTGGAGAGCTCCCCAGGATTAAGCTGGACTGGAGCATGAACCAGAGGTAGGTCTTGAGAACCTGTCTCTTTCTGCAGAATTTTTTCACTAGGGTCTTGATTTAGTTTGGAAGAGCCCTTCAAATTCAGAAGACTACATGGAGTTGCAACAGTCTACTCTGGTCCCTAAATTATACCAAAGGTACAATGAAAGATTGTTGTTTAACTAGATAGTCAGGCTGTGCCACAGAACAGAATATAACATGAGTGAGGTCAAGGTCAAAAGGTAGGTATCACTCAGAGAAGACACCACTGCACGATTCAAGGTCATTGAGAACAGACAGCATGTGATGAAGTGGTATAGAAATACAGAAAGTTGAACGCATACTTGCGGGCCAAGGAGGCATGCTTAACTGAGAAGTTCCAAGCAAAGCTTACATGTGCCTGATACAGAGGAAACAGGGGCACACTGGCTATGCTCTGAGTCTCTGCATGCAGTGTGATTTGTGAGCTTGCCAGCATTCCCTGTATGGAGCACAAGATTATTGGGAACCAGGGGAGGTGGTTGGCTGCATTGCACCATTCCTTCACAATTACTAATCAAACTTATCTTTTTAATTTTATGTTGCTTTTTTATCTAAACTTCAAGAGGTAAGAGCAAGAAATAGTTACAGGTCTATCAGAAACTTTTCACCACAAGCATTAACTCTTGGCAATGTATATCAAACACTAAATTCAGTACTTGGCACAAGTGAGCATTTAATAAATGTAAAGCTGTCACATTTTAGAGAAAAAAAATATGGAGATTGTAGTAATCTCTATTGCAATCTCAGTAGACTAATAGCTTGCCTTAAGCAGGAGTTTGAGTTAACCTGCTAGGGGAAGTTGAGTTACCTATGTAGTATTTAACTATAATATACTGTATTAGAAAAAGTTATATTTGTCTTGTTCTCTTTCTGATGCTGTACTTAACTAATAGCACTCCAGGCATTTAATTATTTATCTCTGATTTAACATTTTATTATGAATAATTTCAATCACATACAAAACTAGAGAAAATTGACATGAATCTCCAGGTACCAATTACCATGCTTCCCCAATTATTAACTTGCATATTTCCATCTACTTCTTGAGACACAAATTTTTTTAAAGTGACTATTAGCATCATATAATCTCATCATCAATATTTTACTATATACCTCATGCCAATAAAGAAGCTTTAAAATTATAACCATAACACTATTATTACACCTAAAAATAGTAAAAAGAAAAAAATAAGGAATTCTGATTATGACAGCATAAATAAATTGGCAAATTCTCTTTATAAAAATAATTTTAAAAGAAAATGAAAACAAGTATAAAACTGATCAAAGTTGTCAAAAACAATTTCAAGCTGTGGAAATCAACCAAATGCAGACAACAACGTGAGAAGCATTCATTCTTTGAAAACTGTTAGGGCTTTAGCTAAGAACAGCAGGATTGTGTGTTCTTGCCTAAGATTACTCCCATCTTCCTCTTATTTGGTGACTGAGAACTGTAGTTTTCAAGCATGGCTCTGACCATGTAAAGCAACTCATTGTTGCTAGGGAGAGGGATCTATGTTTGGAGCCCAGGCTTTGTCAACTAGGTGTATAAATTAGTTAGGAAATAAATGGGAAAATCCTACAGCTTTGCAAGTTGAGGTTGTGGTCCCAAGAGATCCTGAAAATGAGAGAGCCATAAAAGTGCTGAGATAGAGCTCTGCATGCCTCCCTGGCAGAATGGGACATTATGTACGTGCCTGAGGGAGATCCCAGAGAGCTCAGGGAAACATAAAAGCCAAGATCGACTTGAGAACTGGATGAAAAGTTTAATGCACACACCAGACTCCACACAGATGGATCTACAGGGAGTGGAAAGGCTTATGGGTACAAGGTGTTCAAATACAAATTCTGCCCATATTGTGGACTGACCACTCTGACCACTTGGTTATACAGACAGAAGTTTCAACTGCAAGGAATTAAACTAAAAATATAAGTAGGAATTTTTAAAAATTGTTTAGAGACATCAGCGGTCAAACACTGGAAGGGAAACAGGTTCCAAAGATGAAATGCAGACAAGTTGAGTAAAAAAGAAAAAAAGAGAGGAGGGAGAGAGGAAGGGAGAGAGAGAGAGAGATAGAGAGAGGAAAACATCAATGTGAGAGAGACACATTGATTGGTTGCCTCCCACAAGCACCCTGTTGGTGATTGAAGATTAATTTTAAAACAATTACAACTTTCTCATATTGAAGCAAAAGGTATAATTACTAGTTTGGGAATAGCCTGCTTTGTTTGATGTATGCATTCCCATTTTAACCTTGGAAATATCCTATATAATAAAAGGTTAATATGCAAATAGACTGAATGGCAGAACAACCGAACAACTGAACAACCGGTTGCTGTGATGTACGCTGATCACCAGGGGGCACACACAGAACATGGGAGGCATCAGCAGCAAGCAGCAGAGCGTGGAACATGGCAGGCATTGGCCACAGCAGGATGGTGGAGCAGGTGAACAGGGACACCAAACCAAGGAGGACGCCAGTCACTATCATTGGGGTGAGGCTCTAATGGTTACTGAAAATTTCTTGCTTCTGCATGCCATGGTTCCACACAGCACTTGCATCCGCTGCCAGTGCCCGGAGCTGGCCCTGATTGCTCGGTGCCATCAGTGGGTGCAAGTGGTGGCTGCTGGCCTCGATTACCCCTCAGGGGTTCTCCACCTCCCAATGAGAGGTGAACGGGGCTGGCAGCTGCCTCTCGCACCTGTTGCCAGTAATGGCCCCACTCGCACCAGCAGGCTTTGCCGGAGCCGTCGCTCACACCCGCTGCCAGCACCCAGCACCACTCCCTATCACTCAGCGCAGTCAGCGGGTGTGTGAGGTCTTCTCCATTTCCTCCTGCTCCTGAGGGGCAATCAGGGAAGCAGTGGTGGCTTGCGCCTGCTGATGACACCAGCCCCACTTGCACCCGCTGCTGGTGCTGGCCCTAATTGCACCATTAGCAGATGAGAGTGGGGCTGGTGCCATCAGCATGTGGGAGCAGTGGCAGAGGGAGCAGGGCTGCCACCGGACAGGGGACTGGGGCCATGGATAGAGGGGTCAGGCAGGGTGCGGAGAATGGGCCAAAACCCACCCCTGTGCCCACTGCAGCCTTGTGGCCCATAGTTCCTTTCAAGGTGCATGAATTTGTGCACTGGGCCCCTAGTCTCTTATAATGAATAAGAAATATTTCTCACCACACATACTTTACTTACAGAAATAATATATATAATAGCTAGAAGCCCAATTAACAGAACATAAGGAAGCACTTGTTGGGAAATGTATTAGTCTGCTAGTTTACCATAATAAAACAGCACTGACTGGGAGCTTAAACAACAGAAATTACTTTTCTCACTGTTCTAGAGGCTGGAACTCTAAAATGAATGTGTTGGCACATTTAGTTTCTCCTGAGGCCTCTTTCTTTGGCTTACAGATGGCTGCTGTCTTGGTGTTTCTTTGTCTGTATGCTGGCACCCCTGGGGTCTCTTTCTCTCCTAAGGATACCAGTTCTGTTGGATTAGGGCCCTCTCTTATTACCTCATTTAATATTAATTACCGGTTTAAGGACCCTATCTCAAATAGAGTCCCTTGGTGTTTAGGGCATCAACATATGAATTTTCAGGGAACACAGATCAGTTCAGGGTCAATGGCATAAAGAAGGTGAAAGTGCTTGCATTGCCAAGATTTTAGTTGTTGGACCAAATGCCTATCATTTTGAAATGGTAATTGGGATTTCAGAATACATAGTCAGGTAGAGAAATATTTCTCCATGAATAACCACTAATAAGCAAGCAGCTTTGTGAAGAATTTCATTTTAACATTTTTCAAGTTGATTATCTTGAATAATAAAGTATTTTTTTCATAAAATATGTTAATTCCAGTATAGTCCTGAGAGAAGCCATCATTGCATAAAACTAAAGCAGAGCAGATTTTAAACTTATAATTAAAAGTAAGAAATTTAAATAGGTTAGTATATGAAGGAAATACAATGTAAAAGTTTTATTATTAAGTTTGGAAAATACTTATCCCTATCCAAACTGATATTGCAATTTTTTCCTCTATGAACAGAGAGCCTTTCAGGCTAGATAACTATAAATTGGTTACCAATTTCTACTTGATATCCTCAATTCCAGACAACTGACTTTCTCTTTTGCCTTTGCAGTAGGAATTGCATTTTTAATCTGTAACACAAAGTAGAAAATGAAATTCTGTGCAGATGTAGAGATTGGTCAAGACAACACAATATGTAATAGCTCTCAAAAGCGAAGGGCATTATTGATCACTTTCTATGATGAAGCCAAACTTTGCAGAATTCCTGCAAGAGGCAAAGCTATAAAATCTTATTTGCATGAAATCTATAAAAATATTATACACATCTAATTATTACTTTCCCTGCATTTTCATTCTGCTTAATGCACCCAGCAATCTGAATATGAGTTATATAATATTCTAATGAAGTAAGATAAAAATGTGAAGAATTTTAGAAATCTTCTTCCTTTAGATGTTTCTTTCAAATAAAAAACAATTTAGATTTAGGAATAAAAGTCAGAAAGTATAATTCTTTCAGTGCCCTGTCATAAGTTGTTTTGAATATTCATCAGTGTTCTAAGATAATAAAACAATACAAAATTTTTCAATTTTAAAGAAAATTCATAGTTTTATTTTGAAGTTCCTCAGAAAGAATTTTACTAGCATTGGAACTTAACATGTGCTGAACATTTTTTAAAGAAAAAAAATAATTTCTAATTTGAAAATAAAATTCAGAAATTGTTCAATGCACTGGCTACCTGTGTAACTTAATTATTCATTTGATTCTACTTCCAATATTTTAATATCATCAAAAAATTTTAGACAGGGATCCAGTGTTGTTAACATGTAGTCTACCCTATTTTTATGAGCTATCTCGTTTTCTCAATATGATCTATTTGTCTGGTTTATAACCTTTTGAAATATTGATAATTTTTTGCGGATGCCTAAATATTGTTATCAAAGAATTATCAATAGTCAGAGAATTTTGGAGTTTCATTTGCTGATAAAATGTCATCCAAATTAACACTAAATGGTGATCATCACAGTACATACATAAAGGTCTTACCTCTCTCTCCCTAAACTTTGGGGAAATTACTAAACATTCCACACATATTATCAGCACTGTTATATTTCTGCCAGCTCAGTTATGTTAAAATAAATTCTGATTTGCTGCAAATAAATTGTTCTCAGACACCTTTTCAATATAATGAAAATCAAAATGCTCTCTTGAATGAAGATAACCTTTGATGCTCTGTGAGAGCACTTTACAGTAATGGCAAGTCATGCCACTATTGCCCTATTGTTTGGTGCATGGCAGTCTGTTAATGGGAACAATGTTCACACACTCTGCATCATATGGATGTCATTTTTCTGCTTAGAGAATTGTTCAAAAACAATCTGTGAGCTCATAAATAAAAACATTTCTGTCTTATCTTTCTTATTTCCAACAACTGAAAAAATGAGTTTCTTTTCTTTTTAAAAATATATTTTTTATTGATTTCATAGAGAGCGAGGGAGAGGGAGAAAGAGATAGAAATATCAAGGATGAGAGATAATCATTGATTGGCTGCCTTCTGAACACCCCACACTGGGAATCAAGCCAAAACCTAAGCAAGTGCCCTGACAGGGAATCAAACCATGACCTCTGGGTTCATAGGTCAATGCTCAACCACTGAGCCATGCTGGCTGGGCAAAAATGATTTTCTTTACAAATAAAAGTGATTCATCACATTCCTTTAACAGTAAATTATATTTCCCAACAAATACATTTTTTAGCTCTGAATTTCACGTTTCTTTCATTTTCTTCAAAATTTTTTTGCAGTAAGTTCATTTATCTGAAACAGTTCCACAACAAAATCCATTTGACTCCAAATACAATAGCTTTAAATATATATTACTTGTTCATGTGTTCTAATTTTCTACGAATTTTTTTATTAGAAGCTTCTGGTTTTGTTTCCAAATAATAGCTCTCTAGAAAAATACATCACAGTTACAAATAAGCTAGACAAAATGTCCAAATATTAAAGGAAAGGAGAAAGCAAACACAAAGTATTCCTAAACTATATAATATTGAAGTGAATAAAGAGGTTCATGTAGATGAATGGTGCCATTAAAATATGTCATTGATAGTTATGTTATCACATCATTTTTTTTTTTGTTTTTTGGAATTTTGTTTTCTATATTGATAAAAAATTTCTCAGTTTTGCACTTCCAAGGAACAAAATAATTGCTGGATCACAATGTACAGAACTATCAATTTGTGACATATAATATTTTCCCCCAATGAAGATAAAAAGCAGCAAATGTTAGGATTGTAGAGAACACAGTTATGATTTTAAATGCCCTATCATCATTCATTTGGTGATGAGGTATGAAGTCCCCCTGTTTGACCCCTGAAAACTTCTGTGTTGTGACCTGAGGTTAGCCACCTTTCTACATCTTCAATCTCACCCAGGTCCTCATGGTTTTGTCTGTCTCCAAATACTTACATTAATTTTATCACCTCTCTCAAGTCCGTTACTAGTACACTGTGTTTAAATTGTTCCATTAATCTGAAACATATAGTACACCAGGGAAATGACCACAATCTTATTAAAATAGAAAGGGGAATTTATAATGTTCTATTCATTTGCTTTACAATCACATCCTTGTTATTTCTCATCTTGTTCTCATAGTTTAAAAGAAACAAAATAAAAATTTCTTCTTTGACCTAGATTACCAGCAAAATATTCCTTATTACCCCCAATTTAATTCAAAAGTTTTATAATAACAGACTGGAGACTTCTGCTTTAAATCTAGGGTAACGGGGATCAGGTTGACCCACCGACCTGAAATAACCAAGATACAGAGAAAACAAATGACACAATGATTTTGAAGACACTGGATATCACAGACAGGAAAGGTAAGAATTGCTTAAAGATCAGAAACAAATTCAGCAAGCCCTGCATTTGCACCAGCTCACTCCCTGGAGAGAGTTTTCAGGCCTTGGTGCAGGAAGGGGAAATCTAGGAAGAGCCTAGGGGACATCAGGAGTCAAAGAAATAGAGCTGGAGTCCAAAGAGACAAAAGCAGATGGAGTTTGTAGGGCAGAGCACTGCCCAGGAGAGGGCTACATAGATAAATTTCTGTAGGTCAGCAGACGGCAGGACGTGTGAGACAAATACAGACTAAAACACAAATTGTTATCTCTCTGAGCAAGGTTCTAAATACATAGTCTGAACATGCAGGTATATGTGTGTGTTCCTTTTAATTAATGTCCTAAGTGAAAGCTTCAGAAAGGCCCTCCAAAATGCTTTGAGAAGTAGCCGAGGACAGAGTGCGATTAATAGCCTTACAGACTTTATGCTAGACTGGATTCCCAAAGAAGAGGCTAAGGACTCTGGGAACAGGAAAGCACTCAACATATTAAAGCCCTAACATTGTGAATGGTCTTTCCTGTGCATATAGAAATGATGCCTTTAATGACACCCTTACTGTGACATAGACCCTAGGGGAAATGCAACTTTAGAAGATTCCATTGCCTTAAAACATCTTTTTCTAGAGACTAACATTTACTCAAGTTGTCACTAATTCCCAGTGTAACAAGTTAATGCGAGCAGTGCTATAAACTACTTCCAAGTTCTGCTAAAAGAAACAGGGCATGTGTAAATACAACCAGTAGTAACAAGCAAACTGCAGGAAACAATGCCAGCATCAGCAGCATCTTTGACTACAAAGAATAGCTACATGGCACTAAGCTCAATGTAAGACTTCACTCCCACATCCGTAGTCATGCATAACAGATGATCAAAACCATCAACTTGAAGGAGGATCTAATAATAACAGGGACTTGGGTATAAGGACTTACATCTCTTTATGAAATCATTTCTATTACTTAATCTGGAATAAAACAGAGTTTTAGCAAATTGTTAACAGCTTCAGCAGGCTGGAGAAAAGGAATGAGAGATTTCGAAGTTTTGAGAGGTTCTGAGCTGTTTGTTGTCCCTGGAACCTGTCCCCACTTTTTGTGTAGCTTCAGACTCCACCTTGTTACTCTTGATATACAGATAAATTTGCCTTTCACATGTTAGCGCTATTGAGTTAGCTGACTGTATAAGCCACTAGTTCAGGAAAGCAGAAGCCATTGCAAGGGAACATAAGTATAATAGCACAGTGAGCTAAGAATTGTGAAATCCGAATTACCTTTTTAACCTTAAATCACTTAAATGAGGTTAGTCTCAGTTTCCTTATAATTTAAAGGGAGGATTAGACTGTAAGTCATGATAGAGAGGTCCCTGTGTTGAATGGGATTCATTGATTAACAAGGGCCCTTCCATCTTCATATTGATGGGATTTAACATGCTTAAAGCTATACACAATTTTAGCTATTATTTATACTAACACTCGGCCTGTGTTTATATCACACAAGCACAAATAGTAAATCAACAAGGCAATTCCATAAAAAAAACCAGCCAACTCAATTAACTGACTGAAATGTCTATCTAATTGAAAAAATTTTTCCTTTCACTTCTTGAAATTTGGGCATGCTAAGCATCTATGTCACTTCATATTTTAATCTAGAATGCAGTGATTGAGATAGCTCCCATCTGACTCTTTCATTTGCTAAATAATTAAATTCATTCCCCGACAATTTTTTGCAACTAGCTTTTGTCATACAAAAAATACGATCTTTTTTTTTAAAAAAAAATCACTACCCATTTCCACTAATATTCAAAGATACGGAGTAAACTGAACACATGAAAAACAAAAGTGGTTTGCTATGAGCATGAAGTACAACAAGCACATTTTTGCCTTTGGGGTGGCCTTTTGGGTTTAAATGCTTAACATGAAATTTTTTTCATAATTCAGAGTCTGGAATCAGGTTAGAGAGAGAGGGGGGAGTTAAAAGCCCGGAGAGTGAATCCCACCTGTATCACTTACAAGCTTTTGACTTTGTTCAAAATGTTAATCACTCTGAGCCTTGATTTTTCTTACCCATAAAATGGTACAATAATCCCATTATAATGCAATGCAATGAGAGATAAAATAGTTAATCCACATAAGGCTCTTAGACTATTCCCTGACATATAGCAAATGTTCAAAACACACTAGTTTATAAAACTTAAATTTCTGAATTTTTATGAATGGTGAAATAAAGTCATTACTATTACTGTCCCTCAAGTGTGTCCTCTGAGATCCTGCCTAACATTATTTTAAACTATCTTGGCTATGCATTTTCCTTTGTATGTTAGCACTCACTTTTGTGTGTTGTCAAATTAAGAAAGTATCTGTAAGATGAAACAAATACATATTTGTTTTTATGTAATTATTTAAAACATATCATTCTTCAAAGATGCAAGTTTCTCAGTTTTAAGTGGTTGAAGTTTTAGCATCTTTTAAATTTTTGAAGTCTTGCCTTCACCTTGGTTGCATAGACTTACACTGTGTCTACACACACACACACACACACACATGCCAAATTAAAGCAACATACATTAAATCATTCTGGCACATAATTAGTTACATCTGAGTAAACCATAAAGCATTTATACATTTTTCTTGAATCTTCTCATCTTATATTTTCTCTCTCTGTGTTGTTTATACAACCCTTTTAAACTTCTAGAACTGAATCTTGTACAAACAAATTTGCACATAGTGCAGTATTTCAATAGAGATGTGTTGCAGGGCCCTGTGAGTTGCTTTCGTGTCTATCAAGCAATCCTATTCTAAACACAGATTCTTACACAGCTGCTTTCCGCCTGTCTATGGACTAGCTTACCTTTAGCCAAACAGGAAGCCAAAGAAGGCTCCAGGCATTGCATTTCTATGCACAGAACTTTGCCAGGGTTTTGTTGCCTGCAGGAACTCAAACAAAGCAAAAGCTGACAGATAGAACAAAACTTTTGTAGACATGAAAAAAAGGAACCTTTGCAGATCTTAACCAGCTGTTTTATAACATTTATTTATTTCCCCCTTTTCCTCTTTTAGCAAAAACAGTTTAAATTAAATAGATTCATTATATACAACTAAGTGTTGTCATGTGAGCCCTTGAACATTTTACTTAAGAGCCAAGAGGTTAGGAATTGTTTGAGTTTCATAAGGAAAAACAGATGTGGTTTCAAGGTCTCACACTAATGGAATTCAGGCTTGGGGAGGAGTTGGAAGCCTTGCCCTTTTCTGAAGCTGCCACTCTTAAGGTTTTTTCATCAAAGGGCTCAGCTGGGTGGGCTTGGAAAGGAAAGTCAAAATCATTCATGCTTTTTTATAAAAGAGATGTCACAAACATCTACCCACATGCAAATCAGGTTAGTGAATTTATAACAGATTGAATATATCAGTTTTCTTGTTTATTTAGTAAATTCTATTTTGGTAATATTATGCTAGTAAGAGTGAAACAAAAAGCTAGTACGAGTAATTGTAAATACTGGACAAGATATTTTTCATGAAATATTTTTGTTTTTAATATGGTGTATCAGGTAGTTGAATTGTTTTATGCAACTAAAGATTAAAAAACCACTATAGAAACTGGAATGAAAGGGAAGAGATCCTCCATCATATCTCACAATTATCTCATGAGACATCGTCACCACAGTGTTAATGTCAACCACTGATTGACTTTATTCCCAAACATATCTGATTATTTGTAACTTGGGATATTTTATAGAAACTCAAGTTCTCTGGAGCCACATTAAATTTATGAAATCATTTTTACAAGGTCAAGGTCTGAGAATTTGTATTTTTAATAAATCTCCAACAGTTTTGATGATCAACAGAATTTTGGAATTATTCATACACATAGGAGATTTGTCAATTACCTGGCTAACTGTATCAGGGAGAACTGTTACTAGATGCTCCATAGCAAAAAACCAACAGTTGAGTCTAGGGTGCCTAGAATTTTGTCCTGTGAACACACATTCAGATTAAGTCTGAAGAATTCATTGCACTGGTGATAGGAAAAGTTGAAACTCCACGTTGTCCAGAAAATTAGTTCAAGCATTTAACATATTTAACATAAGCATTTCTACATCAGGATTCTAAGACCCAGAATGATGATGGAGCATTAGACCTAAGCACATCTGGACTTGATTTTCAGAACACGGCATGAGCTACATTCGTGGGCTCCAACGCCTCCTAGTGATTGCCAACCTTATAATTATAAACCTGTGTGGTAAAATATCTACTCACATGCAAAACAGGTGACCAAAACAGCAGTAAAATTTGCTTCAGCTTGCCTAAACTTTAGACAGGCCTCTTCTTGTGTCTAGCCCCCTCACATCCTTTTCCTTAGAGGTGTTAGAAAACTTGTAATTGTAAATTATTTCTCTGTCTCTTTGAGATGTAAATCTCTGTGACATCTTTCTGCCAATTTACAACCAACCCTGAATTACCATGGCCTTCTCAAGGACATGGGAGTCATCCTTTGAAAAGTAATCATCAAGAAACACAGTGCCCCCGTTTTCCAGTCTCTGTGGGAGGGTGGGAACCTAACTTCTGAGGGTACCTTGCTCCAAGTTATAAAACTAAATCCTATCATAAGATAGAGAAAAGTTTGGTTTTACTCTGGGAAAGGCCAATTACTAAACACTGGTGTCCTATGGTTCCTTTCCTAGTCCAGCTCTTAAATACCCTCAAGCCCTTTGTTTCAGTGGAGTTCAGCTTGAATTAAGTGCTGATCTCTCCCTGCATTGCAAAAGCCTTACATAAAACCCTCCTTGACTATTTAATGTTGTCTAGAGCAATTTTTGTTTGACAAAATTTGCTGGGTACTTTACAGGAATAGTCACTCATGCTATGCTCTATTATATTTCATCTCTTATCAAATAAGGAATCAGATTAAGAAAAATCTGTTATTCTTGATGTCTCTTTCTGAGATGTGTTATATATATCTAAAAGAGAAATAAGTATTCTAACTATAATTATAGAAATATACACTAATTATATAATGAAGTAATATATTACACTAGCTATATGTTACAATAAGCCTGATGACAGACAGGGCTCAGCTCCAGACATCATACCAACTAACTAGATAGGAGGGCAAGAAACTAAGAAGATATGAAAATGGCAGTGACAGATGCAGAAGTGTGAGATCTCTAGTCTGCTTTTCTGATCAAAAGAGGAGAAAAGTTATGAAATTAAACAAAGCCCGTAGGCTTGTTAAATAGATGTTGATATACATATCTAGAAGATGAGACCATTGGTGAGTTTTTTTATTTGTTTCAAATACTTGGAGGAAAGTAACAGTGGGGATACAAGTTATTTCTTTTTTTTTTTTCAGCTTCACTTTCCTCTTGAGGCCCAGAAAGTCACAACAGTGGGTCTATTCAAGTTGGAAAGAACGGAAAACCATTCATTGATCTTTCTTGGTGCCCAGAGGACTGGATTTCCCAGACACTAGCTCATTAAGGCAAAAGAATGCCAGTGATCTATCTTTCCCTTAATTATTACAACTGCAATGATCTTGCTTTCAAATAAGGTCACATATGAATTTTGGGGGTAGAACACAATTCAGCCCATGACATTCAGAGAAAAAAAATAGAGTCTTTTTTTCAATGTTAAATTTTCAGTTATTGGACTATGAATGTAGCTCTTTTCTACCTAAAGTGTAGTCTGCATCATCCAGGAATTTGTTAAACATGCGGAGTTTCTGGCCCCACCTAATCCTACTGAATCAGATTCTGCATTTGAGCAAGATCTCCAGCTGATTCACTGCACTTTCAAGTTTGAGAAGTGCTGCTGTAGCCCTTCCTGACTCTTTATCTAGCTGGGCTCCCAGGGAGGTCTGAACTGAGTTTTACTCTCACTTGCAGCAATTTCTCTTTCTAAATCCTTACGTCACAATTTTTCTCTTCTCATTCCTATTTCCCTTCTGGTATGTGAAACCAGATTATTTTTATTTTAAAAATTAGCTTTGTGGTTTATCATGTCTCTTTTGAAATTTATTATACCTGTTCTTTTTTTATTTGAAAACACCTTAAGTCACTTTTAGGATGTATGAAGATTATAGTCTACCTTTCTATATCAGTTATCTAATAATAAAAGTATCTTCCTTTATAAGGCCTCTGTGATCACTCCTAAAATCAGTGCTGCTCCTGGGCCAGGAGCTCCATAACACAGCACAAAGTTGGAATGGAAACTTGGACAGACATTGCTCTTATCTCCTTGGTGTTTTGAAATAATCTATTTGACTGTGGAATGAAGAATTGGGCTTGAAAACGGTATACTCACTGGTAGTCTGCTGATAAGGAATGTGAGGATGGTTACAGCTGTGTCTGGAGTTTTGATCCAGCAAGGAGCCCGAACTGCTGCATTCATTAAACATGGTAGAAGTCATTAAACCTACTGGGTGGCAGAATTTCTTGGTTCCAAGAAATAGATGTTGGGGTGAGAAAGATCAAGGCTTAAATAAGAATGATTCCATTCACTGTGTGTATGACCTCAGATGAGCTATTCAACCCATCTAAACCTCAAATTTCTCACCTGTGAAAAAGGAAATGCTATCTATCAATGAAGAATACTTGTAATGGAAACATTTAATTAAATAATTGCGTGAAATCACCTGGAAACAGTCCTTGATACATAAAGAAAAACACACTACAGAAATGATTCTTTGTTTGTTACTTAATGATGTACAAGTTTTCTAGTGCTTTTTATTCTTGAAAATCAAATAGCCACAGGTCAGAGCCATTGCATATAGATGACAAATTTCTCTGGAACTCATCAAACACTATGAAAAAAAATGTATAATTGGCCTAGAGTAATCTCCTGAGATAAAATAAGCTTTAAAGGGATGTGTGATTTTGGCATAGCAATAATATAGTAGAGATAATATGTGGGGGGAAATCTGGATTGTAATGTGGACAAAAAAGGTTTCGACCTAAGTAAACCTGACAAGTTCAGGAGGGGTCTGCATGGTGAGCTTACAGACTCAGAGACTGAAAGTAACCACATAGAATGGTCTGAATATAAAAATCCCCAACTAAAAGTAGTCATGGTGGGTAGTCATATCCTAGGCCTGTAGCTCCCTTGACATAATCTATCTTTACCTTCAGTGAGCCTGCCTGTTGTCTTTTTGCATCTAAGATAGCACACCTTTGCAATTTACTAGTAATCTCCTTTTCCAGACCCTCAAAGCAACCCACCTCACCAGAACATGAGACCACAGAACACCTCATTGTTTTCTTAGTCCCCGAATACTATCTCTATGTGCTCTAAATGTTAATTTCTAACTATCCTGTACCTACTAATGTGAAAGAAGTATGTTTCTCTTTATTTCATCCAATCCCAGAGATTTCTCCCTGCTTTGTTTTTTTCCTGTCCCTTAATCTACCACTAATGGATTTCATGTAACCCTCATGTCTCCTCCTTTGATTCTAATGTATAAAATAAGTTATAAAACTGCATTCTCTGGAGCATTTTCTCAATTTGTTGATATTTTGCTCCCTGGCAATTATCATTAGTTTGCCTCACACTCTTTTAAGACTTTTCTTATCTTTCATTGACAATGGCTTAACCAGAGAAATGTAGAAGTTGGAATTATAATGCATAAGTGGGAGGAAATGTGATGAAAGTTAGGACATGAAGCAATGGAAAAGTCAAGGTAGAATTCTAATTTAGCATGCTTATATTTAAACTGGCCTCTGCAATTTACAGATGAGAAAATGGAGATGCAGAAGGTCAGTGGTGGATAGAGTGAGTGAGGAAGGCTTTGGCACTTCCTCCATTCTCCAACGTAAGTACACCATAAAGAACCCTGCCAATAACTCTTTAACCCCTTAACCGCCAGACTGCTGTCCTCTCAAGGCCAACCATCCCATGGCCAAGGTGACCATTGAAGAGCTGGGTCTAGAAATCAAGTGTTTTGACTCTACCTACTGATTTTTCTCCATGCCATTTTATTTTGAAGAAAACAGAGGTAGGTAAAAAGAAGTTATAAAATGCATCTTAATTAAGAATAATATTTAATCAGATAATGGATGACTCTTGGCATAAAGCACTATATTAGAGTGATCTAGAATTGCTATCCTTCTGGCCCATGGGGTATATTAGATTACTAAAGTGCATTTTAATGTTACTTAGAGATTTCATGAGGGCATAAGAGGATGGCAAAATAAATCTGAAAATTCATCTTAAAAGATGAAATATTTTTCTTTCATGTATAAAACTGTATTTCCCTAAATGATACAGAATTCTACCAATGCATTCTCTTTGAAGGAGTGGCAACTGAGATACCTATTTCAATGATTACATGGAGTTGAGCAAAGGTAGTTCTACAGTTGTTTGTATAGAAAATAATACAACAATTAATAAGAATTAGTAAGAATACAAGAATGAACTTTGTGTTTGGTGTACTCACAGGTGTAAACCTACTTTTGCCCCACCCTGTAGCTAGTAGTTAAAGTTGCCAGAAAAGTCAGAGGCATCTGGTTCCAAGCCCAAACTTTATTTCAGTGAATGAACCAAGAATAAATAAACCACAGTCCCTCATACTGCCTATAGTTCTGAATTGTGGGTAGCAAAACAATGAACAACCAATATAATCTCAGAATAATTTTAAAAATCTAGGATGCATGCCAATGTCCCCTGGCTACTGGCCAACAGCCTAACTTTTTGATGGGCAGTTCTTGTTAAAAGTAAGAAAATAAGAAAACATATCAACCAGGAAGGATTTTTACTTCAAGTGACAGAATGTAAATCTACTACTAGCTTCAAAAGACAAGGGCTTCTATCCCTTCAGAATCAGATGTGGCCGCTTAGGTGTTGTGAAACTGCTCAAGGACGTCCTTCAAAACACAGGCTCTCTGTGTGCTTTCTGCTTTACTGGCCCCAGTGGGTGGTTTTCATTATGATGCCTGCAATGTTTGCTGTCCCTCTAGGCATTGTGTCTACCTGTCAGCAAGGAGACAGAGTCCAAGAATATGTTGCTAGAGTCATCGTCACTTAAAAGGCTTCCTTAAGATTTTACCAAGTGACTGCTGCTTCCGCCTCACTGACTACAATGGTGCCACATGGCAATGCCTAGCTAGAAGAGAACCTGGATAAGCAAGTATTTGAGGTTCCTAGACTTTATAGTAGAGAAAGGAAAGAGAGAACGAACTCATGGGTGGTTTGGATAAGTGGAATGGGGTTCGGGGAGTGCACTTTCTTCCTTGTGGGCTCTTGCCTCACAAAGTTAAAGAATAAATTCTCGGACTAAAAGGAGTCATTAGTAAAAGTGTGGAAGTTTATTGGAAACAAATACAAACTCCCATGTAAGGAGGGGTTCCCTGGGGAGATACCAACTAAGCCAATTTTGCTAAGGTTTTTAAAGGCTGTCAGTTCTTTGTCTATGTTTCCTTCTAATTGGACCCCTTCCCCATTTTATGACCCCGTAATTGGTCACTCTTTTGCAGGGTATCAGTTTCAAAGTCCAAAGCCCACCTGGTGCCCCCTTTCCTTCTTCCCATATCTTGTGATTTTTCTCTATCCTCTGTGAAAGTAAGGTAAGCATTGGAGCCCATTATATATGCATTCCTCGCCCATGCCCACCCCACCCCCCGCTTTTTTCTAAAACTGCCTGTCTCTAAAATTCCTTTCAGTTTGGAGAAGCCAAACCATATACTGTTCTAGCAAGTAATCACATCTTAATGAGGTGATAATGCTGAAATTGCAAATGGTTTATCTTCTAAGTTTTTAAACTTTACTTCATGGTCTGTCTTCCTAAATACATTTATCATACTAGTATATCAAGTAACCTATTAATAAATTCTTCAAGACTCCCACCTATGTTCTAGGGGGGAAAACATAAAACACCAAAAATGTTTCTCAGCCTGATCTCTTAATGAGCTCCAGCTGCCACAGGGATGTCCGATATCCTCTTATTACTTGTCTAAAATAAATTCAGCCAGTTTCCCCAGTACATACTTTCTTGATTTCCTGATGTCAATGAAAAGACCAAGACAGAAATCTAGGTTATTCACCTAAATCTTAGAATATTCTCCTAATAGTCCATCAGTTGCCAAGCTCTATAAATTCTATATCCACAGCATCACTTCTATCCGAGTCTTCCTCTGCATTTTCACTTCTATTGCTTCAGTTGTGATGGTCAGCATTTCTTCAGTTGATTTCTCTACAGGCCTTTTTTCCTCTCCTTTCACACTCCTCCTATCTATCCATATTCTTGCCAAAGTGACCTTCTAAAAGCCCAAATTGCATCTTCTCTTGTTTAAAACCTTTTATTACACATTTTACCTTGGATAAAGTTTCTATTTCTCAGCATGGTATCAGAGGCCCTCTTACCCTTTCCTACTCCTCTGTCTTCTCTGTTAATGCATTGTTTCTTGGACCCTTCATTTTAGTCACACAGAACTGCTTGCAGCCCATCTGGCAAGCCAGCCCATTCACACCTCTATGCTTCTGCTCACTTTCCCTAGAATGCCCTCCTGTTTCCTTCTGACTGATGCATGGAAAACTCTATTGAATGAGGATTGACTCCCCTTTAAAGATAAAGATCCATTGCCATGTACTCTGGAAGGCTTCCTTTCTCACTTCAGCACTCTACGTGTGGCACCAATCTGCACCTCTAACAATTCAGCACATTTATTTATTTCCATTCCATAGTAATTTCCCAAAGGTTTATGCTCACTAACTCTAGATGAAAACAAGGAGCAGAGCTTTTCCTAGGAGTGGATTAGTTAGTGCTACAGAAATTTTAAAGAAGAAATAATATTTTATACATATTTAATAGTTCTAACAGTGTATGCAGTTATATAAACTACTAGAGGCCTGGTGCACGAAATCCATGCACTCACGGGGTCCCTCAGCCTGGCCTGCGCCCGCTCACAGTCCAGGAGCCCTCAAGGGATGTCAGACTGCTGACTTAGGCCCGCTTCCCTAAGCTGGTATTTGGATATCCTTAGCCCTGCCACGGAGGCAGGAGAGGCTCGCGCCACCACCACTATGCTTACCAGGAGTGAGCCTGGCTTCTGGCACACTGACCACCAGGGGCCAGCTCCTGAGCTGAGCATCTACCCTATGGTGGTCAGTGTGCATCATAGCAACTGGTCGTTCTGTCGTTTGGTTGATTTGCATATTAGCCTCTTATTATATAGGATTTCTAACAGTGCATTACGTTATATTAAACTGTTAAGCTATGACTATAATGTTGACATGCTTTCTATACAACTTAGAGAAAACATCTTTCTAATGGAACATATGATGCTAATAATTCTCACAGACTGACAGTATGTGTATATATGATACCAGCATGGGGGTATCATTCATAATATTTTTATTATTTAGTGTCTTGTTGTTTTCAATCTTATCCAATTTGTTTTATTACTTGATCACATCCCTTTTTTGATAACTCGTTTAAATTATTCTTTATTTTTTTCCATTATGTTAAAGTAGAACTTGGTATCATGCTGTCGTAGCAATGAGATTATGATTCTAGAAAATTTAAAAAAACCCTCAATGTTCAAAACAGCATTAAATAGGATATAATCATTTTAGTTTGGTTTTGACAGATGTGTAAAGCAATTTCATGCTATATCATTTCCTTCAATCTGCATTTTAAGAGAGTGAGCTCTGTCAGTAGTTAGTAACCATTTGTATTTATCTCATAATTTTCTTCCAAATGATGTAGGTGCTCCCATCAAGCGCCTTATCTAATTGTTATCATATACACACCTACTCTTCCGTACTAAAGTACAGATAGACTTTAACTCATTTTCCATAATGGAATTCATAGCCAACTAGGGATATGACATGATAACCCTGATTTATCCTGTGTTATTTGGTTGAAGTTATATAAGACAAATCATTTTTGCACCATTTCTTTCTTTCTGCTCTTATATCACCTTTCAGGGCACTGTCTAAGCCTCGTTAAAAGCTTCCAATATCTCCCTATGGGAAGAATGAGGGAGGGAGGGAAGGACAGGAGAAAGTGGGAGATGGAGAGAGATGAAGGGAAGGAGAAGGAGAGGAAGAGAAAGGATGAGGAGGAGGAAGAGAGGGAGGGAGATGATAGATAATTATGTATTTGGTATGTATCAAACTAGTCCTTTATTATTGAGGTTTGTTTCTTAGTTTGCTTTTAAGATTGAATGTTGAACCCTGGCTGGGTGGCTCAGTTGGTTAGAGCAGCATCTCATACACCAAAAGTTTGCAGGTTCAATTCCTGGTCAGGGCACATACCTAGGTTGTGAGTTTGATCCCCTGTTGGGACATGTATGGAAGGAAACTGGTCCATTTTTCTCTCTCACATTGATGTTTCTCTCTCACTCTGTTTCTTTCCCTCTCCTTTCCTTTGTCTCTCAAAAATCATTTTTTAAAAAAAATGTCCTCGGGTGAGGATTAAAAAAAAAAAGTTTGAATGCTGAATTTCACTTAATGACTTAGCAACATATAATTAACATTTTTCTCCTTTACATTATAAAAACATAGTGAATTATATCAATACATTTCCTGGTATTAAAATAACCTTGTGTTTATTTTATAAACCACATCTGGCTATGGTATAACTTCTTTCAATAAATGGATGTCTTTTAATTAGTTGATATTTGTTACTAAATTTTGTTTGTTTATAATTCAGATTTGTCTACATTTTCTTTTAAAGACTACCTTTCTCTGGTTTTACTATTATTTTTATGCTCATGTTATTAAATAGCAATCATTTTTAGGACACAGAGTTTAATATATAATTATCAGAATATATTTTTTTACTGTTTAGGTCTTTCATTCTTTAGGAACTTGTGTTCACTTAAACTTTTATGGATCAAGAGTGGTGAATATATTTTACTATCACTAATATTTTTATATTATATTCCTATAATTATGGCTAAATATATTTTTACATTAATAGTATTTGAACAAAGTTTTATAATTATTTGAATTTTACTATAGACTCTACCCTTTATAATTATATAATGACCTTTATTGTCAATCTTGTCTGATGTTAAGATCTTAATTCTTGTTGTTGTTTTTTTAAATATATTTTATTGATTTTTTACAGAGAGGAACGGAGAGAGATAGAGAGTTAGAAACATCGATGAGAGAAACATCCATCGGCTGCCTCCTGCACATCTCCTACTGGGGATATGCCCACAACCAAGGTACATGCCCTTGACCAGAATCAAACCTGGGACCCTTGAGTCTGCAGGCCGACGCTCTATCCACTGAGCCAAACCGGTTTTGGCTTAATTCTTGTTTTATTTGTGTTTATATTTGCCTGTTTTGTTAGTTTGCTGTCTTTTTGCTCACCTTTTTTTTTTTTTGTTCAACTTTTCTGAACTCCTTTGGATTTGGAGGCTGGAAATCTGCTATAAACAGAAAGTATTTGTTTTGGGCTTTGTTATTGCAAAAGGGGAAAGTTTTAGCCCATTCATAATAATAGAAGTGATGTATTTGTTTCTTTTCAGTTAGTCTTTATACATCACTAGAGGCCTGGTGCATGAAATTTGTGCGCGGGTACAGTCCCTAGGCTTGGCCTGCAATCAGGGCCATCTTCCCCAGCTGCCTGCAGCCAGCCCTGTCCCTGCCACCACCCACCCCTGGTTCCATGTTTGCCATCAGGTGATCGGTGCCTGACGGCTGGGGGAAGGGATCAAGAGGTTGTCTGTTCTTGCCTGCTCACTGGCCTGCCCCCACAGTGGGTGGCCATCAGGCGATCAGAGACTATTGGCTGGGAAAAGGGTCAGTGTGCCTCTAGTGACTGGTCCAGCAGTTGTTCGGGTTATTCCGCTGTTAGGGTCAATTTACATATTACCCTTTTATGATATAGGATAGAGGCCTAGTGCATGGGTGGGGGATGGCTGGCCTACCCTGAAGTTGCCCAGGATCAGGGTGTGAGGGTCCCCACTGGGGGGCAGAGCTGGCCTGGGCGAAGGGCTGCAGGCAGTTTGCAGGTCATCCACGCCCCTGATTGAGGTGGGGGTCCCTGCTGGGGGGTGGTGCTGGCATGGGCATGCTTTTACATCTTTATATTGACATTTTAGAGGAGAATCAGCCAATTTTTTTTGCAAAATGCCCCATTTTAATAAAATCTTACTCTACTTTTTGGTGTTTAAGGTCAACATTTCAGTCTCACTACCTCTTCCCTTTCTGCCCCACATCTGGGCAAGCTGATAAGAAAACCCAGGTATTCCCTTTTGCATTCATTTGAAGCATCAAACCATGCAAGTTTCTGCCCATGCAATTTCTCCCCACGGCTCTGGCCCACCTCCTAATCGCAATGAAAATACCAAGCCAGTCTCCTGCTTCTCTCTTTCAACTATTTATTTATTTATTTTTTATCTGCTTCACTTTACCCAGAAAGCTTCTTCTTCTTCTTTTTTAATATATTTTATTGATTTCTTACAGAGAGGAAGGGAGAGGGATAGAGAGTTAGAAGCATCGATGAGAGAGAAACTTAGATCAGCTGCCTTCTGCAACACCTCCTATTGGGGATGTGCCCGCAACCAAGGTATATGCCCTTGGCCGGAATTGAACCTGGGACCTTTCAGTCCCCAGGCCGATGCTCTCTCCACTGAGCCAAACCGGTTAGGGCCAGAAAGCTTCTGTATGTGAGTAATAAAGCTTTCCATTTCATCATTTTCAATATTGGATCCAAATTTGGGATAAGGGTCCATTTCCTTCTGCTGGATGTCCATAACACTCCCAGGTTAGATTGTATAATTGTTTCCTCACAATTCATTTCATTCAGACTGTGCTTTTTAGGGGGTGAGAACAGGAATAAGTGATGTTGTGTTTTTAACTTTCGTCATTGTTGTTGACATTAAATCTGACCACTTGGTTAAACTCATAAAAACTGCTTAAAGAACTCCTGTTCTGCCCCATTGCTTGAAATTGTAGCTTTAAGCATGCCTTCTCGGCGTCTCTCTTCATCTCTATTTGATCGTCACTACATTTGGCAGTCTTTCTCTATATAATTCCCTACATAATTTAGTTCTGGTTCCCAGTGTCTCCAGTTTTATTGAAGTGTGAGTTTGTACTTCTTTTTCTTACTCTCCTTGTTATTTTATTTATTTTTTTTTAAAATATATTTTATTGATTTTTGACAGAGAGGAAGGGAGAGGGTTAGAGAGTCAGAAACATCGATGGGAGAGAAACATCAATCAGCTGCCTCCTGCACACCCCCTACTGGGTATGTGCCCGCAACCAAGGTACATGCCCTTGACCGGAATCGAACCTGGGACCTTTCAGTCCACAGGCCGATGCTCTACCCACTGAGCCAAACCAGTTAAGGCATCTCCTTGTTATTTTAGAGAGCAGAAGAAGACAAGAACATGAGACCACCATTTAAAAAATACACTAATTCACATTGTTAAACCTTTTTCATGTCATAATCGATAAAATAATTGGAATAAAACTAAAATTAAACCTGTTCATATTATTACTACAGGAATAATCAAATGAACACTAATTTTATTACTATAAAGAGACTGCAATATCAGTCATAATTACGAGGCTCCACAAAAGAGAACACTTCTAAAAAAGCAATCCAGGTGGTTGAACCTTATTACAATCCCCAATTCAGAACTTGAAAATGGAATGAATGTTTGATTAGCAATCCCTCTCTGGATAGCTAGCAGCCTTATGGAATGTTTTGATTATTTAGGAGAAGTTGCCATGCTTCACAAATTGAATGTTTCCATCTTTGTAAAGACGCTTTGATGAAATCAATACCGTTGGCTTTCTTCCTGCAAGCCGGGCTGCAGATTGCTTCCCTGGAGATATTTTTTGCTTTCTGAGATACGCTACTGATTTGTTTATTTTTTTCTTCTCACTGTAATATGATGAAAATTATTTCCCATCAAATGCTACTACAACCTGCAGGGAATGAGAAGGCATTGGTAAAAGGGTACAAACTTTTTGTTATAAGTTGAATAAGGTCTGGAAACCTAATGTATAGCATGGTGACCATAGTTACTTAAAATTTACACACACACACAGAAAGGTAACTATGTGAGGTTGACAGACATGTTAATTAGATTGACTGTGGTAATCATTTCACAGTGTATACATATATCAAAACATTGCATTGTACCACTTAAGTATATATAATTTTCATTTGTCAATCATACCTCAATAAAGCTGGAAAGCCTGGCTGGTGTGGCTCAGTGGTTGAGCGCCAACCAATGAACCAGGAAGTCATGGTTCTATTACTAGTCAGGGCATATGCCTGGGTTTCAGGCTGGATCCCCAGTAGAGGGAGTGCAGGAGGCAGCAGATCAATGATTCTCTCTCATCTTTGATGTTTCTCTCTCTCCCTCTCCCTTCCTCTCTCTGAAATCAATAAAAACATATTTTTAAAATAATAATAAAGCTGGAAAAAAAATAAAAAGACTACCGCATTTTTAAAGACAAAGCTGGAAAGCCTTTCAATAAAATTATGCTAATTTTACCAACTTTGTCTTTATAGGGGGCTGTGATTTTTATTCGTTTCTCTATTTTGAAGTACGAATAATTGAGGCAAAGTCAGAAACTTGGATTTTCTCAGTCCTGATGTGAGGCTCTCACTAAAGAAAAGCGATGCTTTTTAATGCACAAGTGGTTTCATTTTAAAATCTCAGTTTTCCTGATTTTGCAGCTTCCTAAACCTTGGGAAGATGAGAGAGCATTGAAGTTATTTTTCTCTTGTTTTCAGTTACTCAAAAGGGAATGGTTTAGAGAAGCTGCAACACTTATTTCTATCTACGGCAGGAAAAAAACAACACTGACATAAAATATTACCAAGGATTATATTTTTCATTCTAAAATCTCATTAAAAGGCTATACTTAAAAGAAGAACCTCAGTTAGATGGTGGCTTTTTGTTTTCTAATGGCCCTACCAACAATTAAATTAAGGTAGCATGGAAGGTGGGAAACATAATTGAAAGCAGGATATATTATGCCTGTTGCTGTATAGGAATCCAGCAATGACGAAAGGTTACAATGTTTTCAACAAAGATGCCTCCGCATTTTCTCACTGTAGGCCTTGCCTTTGCTAGTAGGATCAAGCCTAACTCTAGCCACCAGGATGTCCCTCCCTCACTATGGTTGTAACCTTTTCATGTGGCTTTTTTTTTTTTTTTAACATTTAGGCAGAATTTTTCAAACAAAATCTCATTTCAGCAAAAATCTCCTAGACGGTCTGAGACCCAGTCTTTTAATGGGTGGAAGACAGATGCCGTCATTTTCTAAGTTCATTTTAATGTCAGGAAAATGAATGGAGTACATAGGGAAATAAAAAGACTTTCCAAAGCCTGCTCGGTAGGCCGTCTGAAGTATTCATGATGCCTTTTATAACTACCTTATCCCAGTGCACCGACCAAGACTTCTGAACTTTATTAAGAAACCTGGGCAACCAGAATTGTAATAATCACAAATTCTATTTATGTGGAAGCTTCCTCAGAATTGAATTGCAAGCATGAAAGGCACATTATCAATCATCGTCCCAATTTTATTTGGTGGGAAGAGAGAATAGAGTGTCCTTTTTAACAGATTCAAGAGAAGAGAGATTAAGACGTTTGCAAATATCATTTGATGAAATGGTGGGGGCATGTTTTACTACGTTGCCAAATTTTCCTTCTGCTCTTCACTCCTTGACCCAATTGCATGTGCCCCATTAACCTCTCCTTGGTACCATGATGCATCTGGCAAGGGGGTGGGGTGGGCATGACCTCAATGGGCCTGAATTTCTAAAAGGCCTTCCTCCCTCTCTCATGAGCAGATCTTGTCTGTGTTATATACACTCTCTAAAGCTAACAGCTAGTGCTTCCTGTCCTTTCTATCCTTCTTCAACAGAAGTGATTTCATATTGCCTAGTGATGTGGAGACTGCATTTGGGATTTGTGGTAGAAAGCAGGCAGAGAGAATTGTTTTGCTGAAATGACTCAAAACCCACTCATGAGCCAGGCCATATTTTTTCTTATTGTGCCTCTACAGGGGAATGTCCTGCTAGTTGCTTCTCTTGCTCTAGCCCTTTTGGGACTTCAAGGCTGGAAAGCTGTCTCCCATATGATTCTAGAGTATTCTTATCACAAGGAGCACCAACTGCCACCATCCTTTTCTTATTTGATTTTGTTACTCCAAACTCCCTTTTTGTATTGGTCTAAATGTAAGAATATTTTGCCTAACTAACTTTTATTTTCCTCACATGTTTTCTGCCCTAGAGAATTGCCTTTCATGATATTATCAATGATTAATTACTCAGGGTTCTCCATGATGGAATTTTTGCTGAGAATCATCATTCCCATAGCTACGAAAGAAAATACCATCTTCTTTTTCCAGTGGACAAGGTTATAGTGAGTTCAGTACAGTAAATATTAAACTTAAATATTTTACAGGAAATTTCTAATCATGCCACATATATTCTCTATGGCTGCAAGTACATTTATTTTAGTAAAAAAATGATATGCACTTATGAGCGGGTTTATTGGCAGTAATTTATATCCACGTTACTTGTTTACCATTAACCCTTCATCCCACTGGTATTTTATAATATAGTTAGAATTTTGGGTATATACTTTCTAGATGCATTTATGATAAAAATCAAAACATTAATAGCTATTTTGAAGACTTTAGATTTTAATTTAGAAAAGCATATAATTTACATGAACCATTAAGATTTTTGCATGAATAATTGGTGGAAAATTATTTGGTCAAGTTATGTGTTTGATGTTCTACAGATTTAGGACTCAATTACTAATGGCCATTTTACTATTTTATATACTTCTTATGCAAATGGGATCTCTGGACTCAAGAGCTTGGTCATTTGTTCAAAATGGGCCTTGAATATAAAAGAAGAAAAATAAGTAGAAAACTTAGAGGTATCCCTGATTTCTACCCTCACTATCCACTCTCTCTCTCCCCCTCCTTCTCTCTCTCTCTCTTTCTCTCTCTCTC
>NW_006285613.1:544900-547069 GCF_000327345.1 Myotis davidii
CAAACACACATATATGTTTTGGCATCATAAACTTTGGCCACTTTGGAAGATTTGGTTAAGGACAGAAATAATGGCAAACAGAATTCATCTGTCAGAAAATGCTGGTGGAGCCTTTGAAATTTGATGGGAGGTCATATTTGCTACGTAGACCATGGCCTCCAGTTCTATAATGAGGATGAAGATGTATTTGACAATTTAGGTTATTGATGGAGAAAGGTTCTTACGGAGATGAGATGTGAATCTCCAACACAGGTGGGAGAACTGACTCTGGTCATGAGTGGATCTCTTTCTCTGAGACATTAGGAAAGGAAATTAAGATAGATGAGTTATTCAGTCCTCAGTTCGGGGGAGAGACAGTATGACATCTAAAAATGAATAAAGCAAAGGTAGAGTTGAAGGCTTGAAAGGAGCAGTAAAGGTCAGAAAACAGCTGCTGTGAAGAATGGGACAAGTTATTTACCAAAGGCTGTGGATGAAGATGATAAATTAGTAGTTGTAGTCAGTCATGCTGCACTCAGCTTTTCCCTGTTAGCAGTGAAGATATAGAGAAAGAGGAGCTAGATGTTGGTTTTAATCCAGAGTAGAGATTTTGTGGAGCAGACTAAAGTGATCAGACCAGAAGCTAAGTAATATAAGGTGGTTAGACAGAGGTATTTAAAGAATGGAAAAGTTGGACTATATGGCCTACTTGGATGGAGAAGGAAATGAGGTAGGAATGAGTTGGGAATAGGTGAAAAGAAATGACTGGGGATTGGGAATGGCCTTGGGAAAAAGTGAAAGAGTACGGAGCTCATTTATTTTGTGTGTGTGGTAAACGAGCAAATATAGTGGGGATAAGGTAATAATAAAGTTGGAAAGGTAGAAAGCTATGGCTAAGATTTGGAATTAAGGAAATGCATGTAACAAGGTCCAGGTTTAGGTTAGCGAAGGATGGCTAAAGTTGAAAAGATCAGGAAACTTTGTGGACTGGGTTGTTTGACTTCAGTTGAGAACTTGAGTCCTGTAGGGAGAAGTGGGAAAGAGAAAGTGACCATGAACCAGGTGTCAAATATGTGATAATCTTGAAATCAAAAAGGAAAAGGGAAGAAAAGGAGTAGCTGTGAAAATTGAAAGCCACCACCAAAACAAACACAATTACTGAAGGAAGCAACCAGAGTGCAAAAAAACAGACTGTGCCCCAGAAACCTTCTTCCATAAGGAAAACGGGGGGAGGGGGGGGGGGACTTGCCTGAAAAACAATTCAGGGGTTAACAGTAAAAAGATGTACGTCCAGGTTACTTGCTAATGAAATTCAAATAAATATGTAGATTCCATATCCCAATCCTCCAGTTCTGCCCACGGCCTTATTCCATTACTCCTGGTTTCCTGAGACTGAACTCCATCAAGGCAAGATGGTTTCTGTTCAGTGACTTGAAGCATTAATGAATATTTAGTAACACTGTTGGAACTTTCTTCTGTCTTTTTAGTGCTGAATGATAAAGGTACCATCTCTGGTTTTGGTTCCCCTATTGGTCTCTGGATTTGAATCCCAGCTCTATTGGTTACTGAAAAATTATTTAACTTCTCAAAACTGAGACTGCAGAAAGTAATTTGCTCAAGGACAAATATGTAAGAAAGAGTAGAGTCAGCATCTGAAGTCATATCTTCCAACTCCAGGTTCAATACATTTCCATCATCTACCCTGAAGTGAGATATTCATGTAATGGATTCCTCAGGGCCCAAATGTATTGCACATTATTAATTTAGTTATGATTATGTGTAATAGCACTTTTCAAAGGTCATGGGTACTTTATGATATTTAGTCAAACATCATAGCACTTTAGTTCTCTGCCGATTCATATATGATAAAATGTAATAAGGAGGTAAAACAATTACTCAAGGAAATCTTGTTCAACAATAGTAATAAAAAAGCAGCTGATGTTTATCGAGTGAGTGAGTGATACATGCCAGTCTCCATTCTGTGTTCTTGAGCAGCAGAAACACACTGTGAAGGGAATACTATCATTATTTTTTCAAAATATATCTTTATTTATTTCAGAGAGAGAAAGGGAGAGGGAGAGAGAGAAACATCAATGATGAGAGAGAATCATTGATTGGCTGCCTCCTGGATGCCCCCTACTGGGGATCGAGCCAGCAACCCAGGTATGTGCCTTGACAAGGAACTGATAT